>NC_068439.1:44651199-44928699 GCF_023373465.1 Oncorhynchus keta
TTATGGAAAAACGTTTTTTCTGTATTTCAATGTTGCAACTTGCTGAAAACTGTCCACAATGTTCATTTCATCTCAAATATACAGCACAGCAAAAATTGACATCCAGAGTGCATCAAACATGATTTAGAGCTTGTTTATGGAAAAACAGTTTTTTCTGTATTTCAATGTTGCAACTTTGCTGAAAACTGTCCAAAATGTTAATTTCCTCTCAAATAGACAGCACAGCAAAAATTGACATCCAGAGTGCATCAAACATGATTTAGAGCTTGTTTATGGAAAAAAAACGTTTTTTCTGTACTTCAATGTTGCAACTTGCTGAAAACTGTCCAAAATGTTCATTTCATCTCAAATAGACAGCACAGCAAAAATTGGACATCCAGAGTGCATCAAACATGATTTAGGGAAAAACGTTTTTTCTGTATTTCAATTTGCAACTTGCTGAAATCTGTCCACAATGTTCATTTAATCTCAAATATACAGCACAGCAAAAATTGGACATCCAGAGTGCATCAAACATGATTTAGAGCTTGTTTTGGAAAAAAAGTTTTTTCTGTATTTCAATGTTGCAACTTGCTGAAAACTGTCCAAAATGTTCATTTCATCTCAAATAGACAGCACAGCAAAAATTGGACATCCAGAGTGCATCAAACATGATTTAGAGCTTGTTTATGGAAAAAAACGTTTTTTCTGTATTTCAATGTTGCAACTTGCTGAAAACTGTCCAAAATGTTCATTTCATCTCAAATAGACAGCACAGCAAAAATTGGACATCCAGAGTGCATCAAACATGATTTAGAGCTTGTTTATGGAAAAAAACGTTTTTTCTGTATTTCAATGTTGCAACTTGCTGAAAACTGTCCACAATGTTCATTAAATCTCAAATATACAGCACATCAAAAATTGGACATCCAGAGTGTATCAAACATGATTTAGAGCTTGTTTATGGAAAATACGTTTTTTCTGTATTTCAATGTTGTAACTTGCTGAAAACTGTCCACAATGTTAATTTCATCTCAAATATACAGCACAGCAAAAATTGGACATCCAGAGTGTATCAAACATGATTTAGAGCTTGTTTATGGAAAAAACGTTTTTTCTGTATTTCAATGTTGCAACTTGCTGAAAACTGTCAAAATGTTAATTTCATCTCAAATAGACAGCACAGCAAAAATTGGACATCCAGAGTGCATCAAACATGATTTAGAGCTTGTTTATGGAAAAAACGTTTTTTCTGTATTTCAATGTTGCAACTTGCTGAAAACTGTCCACAATGTTCATTTAATCTCAAATATACAGCACAGCAAAAATTGGACATCCAGAGTGCATCAAACATGATTTAGAGCTTGTTTATGGAAAAAAGTTTTTTCTGTATTTCAATGTTGCAACTTGCTGAAAACTGTCCAAAATGTTCATTTCATCTCAAATAGACAGCACAGCAAAAATTGGACATCCAGAGTGCATCAAACATGATTTAGAGCTTGTTTATGGAAAAAACGTTTTTTCTGTATTTCAATGTTGCAACTTGCTGAAAACTGTCCACAATGTTCATTTAATCTCAAATAGACAGCACAGCAAAAATTGGACATCCAGAGTGCATCAAACATGATTTAGAGCTTGTTTATGGAAAAAACGTTTTTCTGTATTTCAATGTTGCAACTTGCTGAAAACTGTCCACAATGTTCATTTCATCTCAAATATACAGCACAGCAAAAATTGGACATCCAGAGTGCATCAAACATGATTTAGAGCTTGTTTATGGAAAAACGTTTTTTCTGTATTTCAATGTTGCAACTTGCTGAAAACTGTCCACAATGTTAATTTCCTCTCAAATATACAGCACAGCAAAAATTGGACATCCAGAGTGCATCAAACATGATTTAGAGCTTGTTTATGGAAAAAACTTGCTGAAAACTGTCCACAATGTTCATTTAATCTCAAATAGACAGCACAGCAAAAATTGGACATCCAGAGTGCATCAAACATGATTTAGAGCTTGTTTATGGAAAAAAAACGTTTTTCTGTATTTCAATGTTGCAACTTGCTGAAAACTGTCCACAATGTTCATTTCATCTCAAATAGACAGCACAGCAAAAATTGGACATCCAGAGTGCATCAAACATGATTTAGAGCTTGTTTATGGAAAAAACGTTTTTTCTGTATTTCAATGTTGCAACTTGCTGAAAACTGTCCACAATGTTCATTTCATCTCAAATAGACAGCACAGCAAAAATTGGACATCCAGAGTGCATCAAACATGATTTAGAGCTTGTTTATGGAAAAAACGTTTTTCTGTATTTCAATGTTGCAACTTGCTGAAAACTGTCCACAATGTTCATTTCATCTCAAATATACAGCACAGCAAAAATTGGACATCCAGAGTGCATCAAACATGATTTAGAGCTTGTTTATGGAAAAAAAAACGTTTTTCTGTATTTCAATGTTGCAACTTGCTGAAAACTGTCCACAATGTTCATTTCATCTCAAATATACAGCACAGCAAAAATTGGACATCCAGAGTGCATCAAACATGATTTAGAGCTTGTTTATGGAAAAAACGTTTTTTCTGTATTTCAATGTTGCAACTTGCTGAAAACTGTCCACAATGTTCATTTCATCTCAAATATACAGCACAGCAAAAATTGGACATCCAGAGTGCATCAAACATGATTTAGAGCTTGTTTATGGAAAAAACGTTTTTTCTGTATTTCAATGTTGCAACTTGCTGAAAACTGTCCACAATGTTCATTTAATCTCAAATATACAGCACAGCAAAAATTGGACATCCAGAGTGCATCAAACATGATTTAGAGCTTGTTTATGGAAAAAACGTTTTTTCTGTATTTCAATGTTGCAACTTGCTGAAAACTGTCCACAATGTTCATTTCATCTCAAATATACAGCACAGCAAAAATTGGACATCCAGAGTGCATCAAACATGATTTAGAGCTTGTTTATGGAAAAACGTTTTTTCTGTATTTCAATGTTGCAACTTGCTGAAAACTGTCCACAATGTTCATTTCATCTCAAATAGACAGCACAGCAAAAATTGGACATCCAGAGTGCATCAAACATGATTTAGAGCTTGTTTATGGAAAAAACGTTTTTTCTGTATTTCAATGTTGCAACTTGCTGAAAACTGTCCACAATGTTCATTTAATCTCAAATATACAGCACAGCAAAAATTGGACATCCAGAGTGCATCAAACATGATTTAGAGCTTGTTTATGGAAAAAACGTTTTTCTGTATTTCAATGTTGCAACTTGCTGAAAACTGTCCACAATGTTCATTTAATCTCAAATAGACAGCACAGCAAAAATTGGACATCCAGAGTGTATCAAACATGATTTAGAGCTTGTTTATGGAAAAACGTTTTTCTGTATTTCAATGTTGCAACTTGCTGAAAACTGTCCACAATGTTCATTTAATCTCAAATATACAGCACAGCAAAAATTGGACATCCAGAGTGTATCAAACATGATTTAGAGCTTGTTTATGGAAAAAACGTTTTTTCTGTATTTCAATGTTGCAACTTGCTGAAAACTGTCCACAATGTTAATTTAATCTCAAATAGACAGCACAGCAAAAATTGGACATCCAGAGTGCATCAAACATGATTTAGAGCTTGTTTATGGAAAAAACGTTTTTTCTGTATTTCAATGTTGCAACTTGCTGAAAACTGTCCAAAATGTTCATTTCATCTCAAATAGACAGCACAGCAAAAATTGGACATCCAGAGTGCATCAAACATGATTTAGAGCTTGTTTATGGAAAAAACGTTTTTTCTGTATTTCAAATTTGCAACTTGCTGAAATCTGTCCACAATGTTCATTTCATCTCAAATATACAGCACAGCAAAAATTGGACATACAGAGTGCATCAAACATGATTCAGAGCTTGTTTTTGCAAAAACAGTTTTTTCTGTATTTCAATGTTGCAACTTGCTGAAAACTGTCCAAAATGTTCATTTCATCTCAAATAGACAGCACAGCAAAAATTGGACATCCAGAGTGCATCAAACATGATTTAGAGCTTGTTTATGGAAAAAAATGTTTTTTCTGTATTTCAATGTTGCAACTTGCTGAAAACTGTCCAAAATGTTCATTTAATCTCAAATAGACAGCACAGCAAAAATTGGACATCCAGAGTGCATCAAACATGATTTAGAGCTTGTTTATGGAAAAAACGTTTTTTCTGTATTTCAATGTTGCAACTTGCTGAAAACTGTCCACAATGTTCATTAAATCTCAAATATACAGCACATCAAAAATTGGACATCCAGAGTGTATCAAACATGATTTAGAGCTTGTTTATGGAAAATACGTTTTTTCTGTATTTCAATGTTGTAACTTGCTGAAAACTGTCCACAATGTTAATTTCATCTCAAATATACAGCACAGCAAAAATTGGACATCCAGAGTGTATCAAACATGATTTAGAGCTTGTTTATGGAAAAAACGTTTCTGTATTTCAATGTTGCAACTTGCTAAAAACTGTCCACAATGTTCATTTAATCTCAAATATACAGCACAGCAAAAATTGGACATCCAGAGTGTATCAAACATGATTTAGAGCTTGTTTATGGAAAAAACGTTTTTTCTGTATTTCAATGTTGCAACTTGCTGAAAACTGTCCACAATGTTAATTTCCTCTCAAATAGACAGCACAGCAAAAATTGGACATCCAGAGTGCATCAAACATGATTTAGAGCTTGTTTATGGAAAAAACGTTTTTTCTGTACTTCAATGTTGCAACTTGCTGAAAACTGTCCAAAATGTTCATTTCATCTCAAATAGACAGCACAGCAAAAATTGGACATCCAGAGTGCATCAAACATGATTTAGAGCTTGTTTATGGAAAAAACGTTTTTTCTGTATTTCAAATTTGCAACTTGCTGAAAACTGTCCACAATGTTCATTTCATCTCAAATAGACAGCACAGCAAAAATTGGACATCCAGAGTGCATCAAACATGATTTAGAGCTTGTTTATGGAAAAAACGTTTTTTCTGTATTTCAATGTTGCAACTTGCTGAAAACTGTCCAAAATGTTCATTTCATCTCAAATATACAGCACAGCAAAAATTGGACATCCAGAGTGTATCAAACATGATTTAGAGCTTGTTTATGGAAAAAATAAACGTTTTTCTGTATTTCAATGTTGCAACTTGCTGAAAACTGTCCACAATGTTCATTTCATAACAAATATACAGCACAGCAAAAATTGGACATACGGAGTGCATCAAACATGATTTAGAGCTTGTTTTTGCAAAAACAGTTTTTTCTGTATTTCAATGTTGCAACTTGCTGAAAACTGTCCAAAATGTTCATTTCATCTCAAATAGACAGCACAGCAAAAATTGGACATCCAGAGTGCATCAAACATGATTTAGAGCTTGTTTATGGAAAAAACAGTTTTTTCTGTATTTCAATGTTGCAACTTGCTGAAAACTGTCCACAATGTTCATTTAATCTCAAATATACAGCACAGCAAAAATTGGACATCCAGAGTGTATCAAACATGATTTAGAGCTTGTTTATGGAAAAAACGTTTTTTCTGTATTTCAATGTTGCAACTTGCTGAAAACTGTCCACAATGTTCATTTAATCTCAAATATACAGCACAGCAAAAATTGGACATCCAGAGTGTATCAAACATGATTTAGAGCTTGTTTATGGAAAAAACGTTTTTTCTGTATTTCAATGTTGCAACTTGCTGAAAACTGTCCACAATGTTAATTTCCTCTCAAATAGACAGCACAGCAAAAATTGGACATCCAGAGTGTATCAAACATGATTTAGAGCTTGTTTATGGAAAAAAATAATGTTTTTCTGTATTTCAATGTTGGAACTTGCTGAAAACTGTCCACAATGTTCATTTCATCTCAAATATAGAGCACAGCAAAAATTGGACATCCAGAGTGCATCAAACATGATTTAGAGCTTGTTTATGGAAAAAACGTTTTTTCTGTATTTCAATGTTGCAACTTGCTGAAAACTGTCCAAAATGTTCATTTCATTCCAAAAATATAGAGATTAATGAATGTGCGCCATAGGCCTACATTCGCATGTTTCCTGCTATAAATCAGACCTGCATGTTTCCAATTATAAATCAGACCTGTCCTGTCATATGGTAAAACTGTGCACGCATGAACAAGTATTACAACTCCACCCAGAAAACACCAGCCATTCACATTTTTTGGTGACAATAACACCTTTTATTTGCTGTATAATATGGCACTATTGAAATTAGGCCACGGCGATTCTGTGACATTGATTGCATATTGGAAACAATGTAAAAGTAGGCTACAGCTCACATGTCTACGCAAAGAAATCATTTTTGTTCAATATTTTGTTTATCAATAGATTATTGTGTTTCTATGTTCTGACTTGGTATATGCTTGGGATTAAATAGGTTTAGGCCTATGACGTCGCAGTCATAGCAATACTGTAGCTTACCCATAGCCTACTGTCGAATATTTTACAAAAGCTACCAGTCTATTTACTGTGTTGGCAGAATGTAAAAATGTTTTGCACTAATTTATGCTGTATCTGGCAAAGGACTGTGACAGTTTCTGAAAGAGAAACCAATGGCAAATTGTTGTGGACCTGTCAGAAGAACTTTTTAATTCAACAATGTTTTGCATTGACTTTTACCCCATAACATAAATATGCTGGACTGCCTGCGAATTCTGAAGCATTGTCTAGGCTACTCGAAACAAATTGAAATGACAGTAGGCTACATACAGTAGGATTACATACAGTACCAGTCAAAAGTTTGGACACACCTACTCTATCAAGTAGGTGTGTGCTCCCATGGGACGCAGCGGTCTAAAGCACTGCATCTCAGTGCAAGTGGCGTCACTACGGTCCCTGGTTCGAATACAGGCTATATCACACCTGGACCTGATTGGGAGTCCAATAGGGCGGGGCACAATTTGGCTGGGGTAGGCCATCATTGTAAATAATAATTTGTTCTTAACTGACTTGCCTAGTTAAATAAAGCTTAAAAAAGGGTTCTCTCAACCAGCTTCATGAGGAATGTTATGTTTTTCCAACAGTCTTGAAGGAGTTCCCACATATGCTGAGCACTTGTTGGCTGCTTTACCTTCACTCTGCGGTCCAACTCATCCCAAACCATCTAAATTGGGTTGAGGTTAGGTAATCTGATGAAGCACTCCATCACTCTCCTTCTTGGTCAAATAGCCTTTACACAGCCTGTAGGTGTGTTGGGTCATTGTCCTGTTGAAAAACAAATGATAGTCCCACTAAGCACAAACCAGATGGGATGGTGTATCGTTGCAGAATGCTGTGGTAGCCATGATGGTTAAGTGTGCCTTGAAAAAATTAAAGCAGGAAGCACCACAGACTCGGTCTATTAAAAAATGGTCAGATGAAGCAGATGCTAAACTACAGGACTGTTTTCCTATCACAGACTGGAACATGTTCCGGGTTTCTTCGGATGACATTGAGGAATACACCACATCAGTCACTGGCTTTATCAATAAGTGCATTGAGGACGTCGTCCCCACAGTGACTGTACGTACATACCCCAACCAGAAGCCATGGATTACAGGCAACATTTGCACTGAGCTAAAGGGTAGAGCTGCCACTTTCAGGGTGCGGGACTCTAACCCTGAAGCTTACAAGAAATCCCGCTATGACCTGAGATGAACCATCAAACAGGCAAAGCATCAATACAGGGCTAAGATTGAATCATACTACACCGGCTCCGATGCTCGTTGGATGTGGCAGGGCTTGCAAACTATTACAGACTACAAAGGGAAGCACAGCCGCAAGCTGCCCAGTGACATGAGCCTACCAGACGAGCTAAATCACTTCTATGCTCGCTTCGAAGAAAGCAACACTGAGGCATGCATGAGAGCAGTTCTGGACGACTGTGTGATCACGCTCTCCGTAGCTCACGTTTAAACAGGTCAACATACACAAGGCTGCGGGGCCAGATGGATTACCAGGACATGTACTCCGGGCATGTGCTGACCAACTGGCAGGTGTCTTCACTGACATTTTCAACATGTCCCTGATTGAGTCTGCAATACCAACATGCTTCAAGCAGACCACTATAGTCCCTGTGCCCAAGAACACAAAGGCAACCTGCCTAAATGACTACATACGCATACCACTCACGTCTGTTTGAAAGTCTGGTCATGGCTCACATCAACACCATTATCCCAGAAACCCAAGACCCGCTCCAATTTGCATACCGTCCCAACAGAACAACAGATGATGCAATCTCTATTGCACTCCACACTGCTCTTTCCCACCTGGGCAAAAGGAACACCTATGTGAGAATGCTATTCATTGACTACAGCTCAGCGTTCAACACCATAGTACCCTCTAAGCGTATCACTAATCTAAGGAACCTGGGACTAAACACCTCCCTCTGAAACTGGATCCTGGACTTCCTGACGGGTCGCCCCCAGGTGGTGAGGGTAGGTAGCAACACATCTGCCACACTGATCCTCAACACTGGAGCTCCCCAGGGGTGCGTGCTCAGTCCCCTCCTGTACTCCCTGTTCACCCACGACTGCATGGCCAGGCACGAGTCCAACACCATCATTAAGTTTGCAGATGACACAACCCACTGGACCCAGACAGGACTGATAGGGGCTCCCAGATTGCATGGAGTGATCCCCCATCTCCCTCCTCACCTCCATTTCTTGTTGATCCACCGACAATGACGAGACAGCCTATAGGGAGGTCAGATACCTGGCCGGATGGTGCCAGAATAATAACCTATCCCTCAACGTAACCAAGACTAAGGAGATGATTGTGGACTACAGGAAAAGGAACACTGAGCACGTCCCCATTCTCATCGACGGGGCTGTAGTGGAGTAGGTTGAGAGCTTCAAATTCCTTGGTGTCCACATCAACAACAAACTAGAACGGTCCAAACACACTAAGACAGTCGTGAAGAGGGCACGACAAAGCCTATTCCCCCTCAGGAAACTAAAACGATTTGGCATGGGTCCTGAGATCCTCAAAAGGTTCTTACAGCTGCAACATCGAGAGCATCCTGACCGGTTGCATCATTGCCTGGTACGGCAGTTGCTCGGCCTCCACTTCAGAGGGTAGTGCGTACGGCCCAGTGTTGGCTTCATAATATCGACAGAAACATGGCAAACGTTGTTTATAATCAATCCTCAAGGTGTTTTTCAAATATCTATTTTTTTATATGGGGGATTGGAAATGATGCAGACAATTATGCAGACAACATTGATGGAAGCCACAATCTGCAACATTAAAGCTGATCCATGACAATCTTTACCCCTTTACAGAAAAGCATTTAGACATTTTCCTGCTTTTTTCACTTTTGAGCGTGACATTTTGGGTGCTGAAATGAGCAAATGACATCATGTTAGTAGAAAATACCAGATGTATGATTTTCAAAGCAGTAGACATTTGTTGATATCAAACTATTACTATCTATAAACAGCTGAATGCTAACACTGGAAAAATAATCAAGTAATTTGAAAATCCATTACAGTTACTGAATGACATTATTCATGGGGGAAATAGTATGATTCAAATTTAAATCAATGGATTTAATTCTCGGTGACTAAAACGTGTTGAACTACGCTACCAGTCAAAAGAACATTACTCATTCAAAGGGTTTTCTTTATTTTTACTATTTTCTACATTGTAGAATAATTGTGAAAACATCAAAACTATGGAATAACACATATGGAATCATGTAGTAACCAAAAAAGTGTTAAACCTCTTAAGGATTAGCCCCTTTTTTACACTCTCGCCTAAAATAACATTCTTGGTACCATTTGAAAGGAAACACCTTGAAGTTTGTGGAAATGTGAAAGGGATGTAGTAGAATACAACACAATAGAACTGGTAAAAGATAATACAAAGAAAAATAACTGTTTTTATTTTTTAACCATCATCTTTGAAATGCAAGAGAAAGGGCATGTATTACTCTAGCCCAGGTGCAATTTAGATTTTGGCCACTAGATGGCATCAGTGTATATGTAAAGTTTTAGACTTATCATATGAACCATTGCATTTCTGTTAAAAAAATTGTATGAAGACTGCCCAAATGTGCCTAATTTGTTTATTAATAACTTATGTTCAAAATTGTGCACTCTTCTCAAACAATAGCATGTTATTCCTTCACTGTAATAGCTCATGTAAATTGGACAGTGCAGTTAGCTTAAAGTATTGTTAATCTTTCTGCCAATATGTCCTGGGAAATTTTCTTGTTACTTACAACCTAATTCTAGTCGCATTAGCCTACGTAATCTCAACCGTCCCGTGGAAAGGACACCGATCCCAAAGTTTTTAAACAAATCAAAATTAATTTTAAATTTCGTTCTTCAAAATAGCTACCCTTTGCCTTGATGACAGCTTTGCACACGCTTGGCATTCTCTCAACCAGCTTCACCTGGAATGCTTTTCAAAGTCTTGAAGGAGTTCCCACAGATGCTGAGCACTTGTTGGCTGCTTTTCCTTCACACTGTGGTCCACCGAAACCATCTCAATTTGGTTGAGGTCAGGGGATTGTGGAGGCCAGGTAATCTGATGCAGCATTCCATCACTGTCCTTCTTCGTAAAACGTTTGATCGATAGTGTGTGTGTATATATATATATATATATATATATATATATATATATATATATACACACACACACACACACGAAAGAAGGTAGAAATAACTTTAATAAGCATTAACACTTTTTTTAAACCTTATCCGTCATTGACCCACCCATTTGACATTTTACTGCATGGTTAGGAGCTAGTAACATAAGCATTTTGCTGCACCCGCTATAACATTTGCTAAACTGTGTACATGAACAAAAAACATTGATTTGTTCAGACCATTCCTTCATACATAATCTTTTCAGATCCCTGATATCCTTCGTCTTTGTCCTCTTCAATGCGAACTACAGGTTTTAAATGGCTTTCAAGTCCAGAGAGAGATTTTATGGCCAATTAACCATTTCTTTGTGGATTTGATATGTGCTTGGGGATATTGTCTTGCTAGCAGGTCTATTTGTGGCCAAGTTTCAGCCTCCTGGCGAAAATGTTCTGGTACTACGTAAAGTTCATGATACCATTTACCTTAACCAGGGCCCCAGGACCAGTGGTAGCCCCATAACAAAGATCCACTATATTTTACAGTAGAGGGGTATATTTTCTGCAGAAGCATCTTTATTCTGATGCAAAACATTCCACTGGTATGAGTGGCCAAAGAGCTCGATTTTCATGTCATCTGACCATAGCACCAGTTCCAATCCAAGTGCAAATGCCATTTAGCAAGCTCCAGGCGTTTACATTTGTTGGATGACATGAAAAAGAGTGCTTTGCTCACATGTAAGGTAAGGGTGATGGAGTAGTGAAAACAGGGGTGCCAATTATTTTCTCTGAGCAATTGTATTAGTAAATGAATATCATTTATATATTTTTTTTTTTTTTTGCTCATCTTTCCCAAATGTGACCAATAATTTTGGACCTCAGCTGTCATCCACTTTTACACGGTAGGTATATGTCACATCTAAGAGACATCAAGTGCTTTCTGTCTGACAGTCTGTGTCACAGCGGCATTACAGTAGAGACAAAATCCATTTCTCATCTCTTGACACATATAATTAAATACAAAAAAATAGACTAACTCCCCATTGCTTTTAAATCAGCAGCAGGTCATGGTGCATTTCTATTGTTTGTTGTAGAAGCAATGGGTGGGGTGGGGGTAGGCGGTTCAAAGCGGGACATGAACAGTGCAATTATAACTAGTCTTCTGTTACAAATATTCTGTTTCCGTTTGCTATAATATCTTAGGAAAAAAAATACAATATGATTGGCATCCTTCTCACCCACAGGGGGAGCTCTTTTTGACTTCTCTGTCATTACAGAACTGGTTGAAACCACAGTCACAGAGGAAATGACATTTGCATACAGGAGAGGTTTTGGACAAACCAAAGGAACATTCCTCCTCATCCATTTCTTCATCATAATGCTTTCTTCCTTATCCTTCTCTCTCCTCAGCTTAACCTGTCCTGGATGTTCACGAGGCTGGTGTTAGACTTGGCTCGTTTGGCTGGAGAGGAATCAGGAAGTGTTACTGTTAGCCACCATCCATCACCTCTAAACAACATTTAAAACAGGAACATTTCATCTAAGATGGTTGATTCACCATAATGACATGTGTCAAAGAAACAACGTAAGGTATTACTCTGACTCTCCGGCTTAGATCGTTAGTAGGCCCAAAACCCACTATTAACAAGGAAACCCCTAAACTGCTCCCCTCTCAACACCCTGAATTACCTCACCCCTCCTTCTCAAGCCCACATTATTAGGGGCACTCATTGAAGAACTCCCTTCTCCCCTTCAATAAAATCTCTATAAACCAGGAAAATGCATGCAGGAGACACCCCAGCTTCCATACATACTTCACTTTAAAAGCCTGTGACACCCCAATAAACCCCCCCACCCTACAGCCTCCCACCCCTAAAGCCTCCCACCCAACCAACCCGTCAAAACTCTCTGTGCAACAATGGATGTTTTAAGCTGGTTACTCACGGTGTATGAGCTTGCGTTTCTTTTGTTCCGAGTGAAGGAAACTGCTCAAGTAGAAGATGATGGGCAGAAAGAGCATGAAGCTGGACACGGCGATGACAGGAACATTCTCTGCCCGGGGGAAGGAACAATTGAAATTCTTGCTCCACAGTCTGCGGGTCATATTCATCTGAAACAAGGCAAGAATCCCCCCCACCCACCATCAACACAAGAGCTTAAAGAACCACAAAGTCTCTCTCGCCCACTTCTCTATTCTTAAGTCACTCACTCTTTTTTTGTCCATCTGACTCCCTTGCTCCATTTCTGGCTTTGGCCTTTGGCCACACTGACAGAAAGGAGTGATGATTGGGCCGCAACCCTGGTGACATCTCGCTGTTTCTTTCTCAATGGCTACGTTTTGACAGGCAATTATTGGCAAAAGATCTGATCTAATTAATCAAACAACCAATTTGTCTGCATGTCTAAACACAAAACACATACTTCCACATATCTATTAGTTGTTCTCTCACTGAAGTGGGGAAGCTTGCTAAACTTCTCCAATGTATTTTGCAGTCTCCTGGGCACTAGTGCACAAACAGAATTACACTATATATAGCACAAAAACTTTGACAGTATTGAGAGTACATTCCATATCTTTAGTGTACATTATACATTAATGTAGTCTCACGTGGCCATCCTTCCAAATCTCATCTCGTTGACTTGATTATTGAAAGTCTGTTGTACTTCAGTATTAGATTTTGAATTTGAATTTGAATGGGAGCACGGGCATTCAACACTAGCATTTTATTGGCTCTGAGGTAGAAATAAGAAATATTTAATTGGTTTGATAAGCGTAAACGTGTCACTAGTTTCCATCTCGATGCCATCATAATCCACCCCTTTTTAATAGTCTTTCTGAGGAGAACTTCACCAGGCTTTAAAACAGTATGTGACAAGCCTGGGCTTCAGAGGCTAACATGAATGACAAGGCACAAGATGTAATGACAAACTGTGGCTGTGAAATACATACAGAGTCCTCAATGTCTATGCAGAGTGTGCGATTCTTCTCCATGCGGCTGTACAGCTCATTCAGTCCTCTGTATGTGGCCTTGCACTCCTTACATAGCGCTGAGTGGTTCCCCTGGAAAAAAATTAAATCACACAAAAAGGTGGAAACCGTTTTAGTTATTTATAAACTTCATCTCTATACTCCCCTCTCCCTCCCTAGTGATTTTAGATGCATTTTGGTATGCACTAGCTAAACAATCTTTCTCTCTTTGACTTACAACAGTGACCCACCTGTTGGAACTTCTCAAAACATCTGAGGGACTGGTTGAGAGTGGCCATGAAGTAAAGGGTGTCATTGGTCAGGCTGTGGAGTCCCAGGCTTACACAACCTTAGAAACAGGAAGTCAGATATCATTCAGAAATGATGTAACATGGCAGGGTTGAAGATCAAACTTATATACTCTGCCTCCTGGCACACATCAATTATATTCAAAGAATCTATCACAAAGGAAAGGAGGCAAGGAGAGGAAGCAAGGGACTTATTGAGACATAGAAAAGGTAATAATATACAATGAGCATACAAAACATTAAGAACACCTGCTCTGTCCATGACAGACTGACCAGGTGAAAGTTTATTCATTATTAATGTCACTTGTTAAATCCACTTCAATCAGTGTAGATGAAGTGAAGGAGACAGGTTAAAAAAGTATTTTTGAGCCTTGAGACAATCGAGACATGGATTGTGTACGTGTGCCATTCAGAGGGTGAATGGGCAAGACAAGTGTGTTTGAACAGGGTATGGTAGTAGGTGCCAGTTTGTGTCAAGAACGGCAACACTGCAGGGTCTCACACTCAACAGTTTCCCATGTGTATCAAGGATGGCCCACCACCCAAAGGACATCCAGTCAAGTTAATACAACTGTGGGAAGCATTGGAGTCAACATAGGCCAGCATCCCTGTGAAACGCTTGACACCTTGTAGAGTCCATGCCCCGACAAATTAACACTGTTCTGAGGGCAAAGGGGGTGGGGGAGATGCAACTCAATATTAGGAAGGTGTTCCTAATGGTTGGTATACAGGAGTACATATCAGCAATAACAAACAAAAAATGCTTAATGTGTTTATAATAGAAAACAGTCCACCTACTGTTACATTCTGAACCAGTCCAGATGTCCTCCAGGTTGTTGTAGAGCAGGAACACCAACATCAGCCTATCAGAACGCAGGAGGCTGTCTCTGCAGCTCACATTCCCTGGGCCCATCTGGAAACAGACACACAAGCAGTCTCACTGAGGGCGTTTACCATCCCTATTGTTTATTATGACTAATTACATTATCTTATATTGAGGATTCAGTGGATACAGCTTAAAGTACTGAGAAATTGATAAGACTAAAAATTGCCATTAGGCTATAGGATACACATTTAATCCACATTATGGCAACAGTAAATCATGGCTTTTGTTCTCCTAGTCACCAGGCATGTGACTAGGATGGCTAATCTTGTGATCTCCTATTTCCCCTACTACACAATACACACCCTACCACTATACACTTTGTACTGCAGCCAGGGTCTTACCAGCAACAGTCCCATGACGCATGTGACAGTGGCGCACTTATTAACCCATAGATTATATCTTAATTAACCCGCAGCACAGGGCAAAAACATGGAAACGCTTAATATTAAAAACACAATGATAAACTCAAAGAAGTCCTGAGAAAACACAAATGTTAACTTACTTAGCCTACCTGGTCTGATGATATGTTTGTGTAAATGTCCATAAGGTTGTCGTAGGAACCATAACAATTTTGGCACACTTTGACAGGACGCGCGGCGGAGACCAAACAATTTACATATGTTGAATAACGCTGCCCAAAGATAGCCAGCAGCTCGACGCAGTAATCGCTGACCTCCAGATCTTCTGGAAACGCCGACAACAGATTGAGAGAAAAATAGGAACCGCGGCTAGGGTGAAACACCGGCGACTGCGGCGCCACTATCGCAGCGAGCTGCTTCAATCCGTCTGCGCTCAGCTCTGAACCCAGGATGGTGTGGTTCACAGCGACAGTAGACGTTTGAGCATTGCCATAATATAGCAACGCTATCAATAACGCAGCCACCTGGAAGATATACATGTTTGAAGAAGCACCTTCCGAACCGTGACTGTATTCCAAAACTCACTCTTCATAACAGTCCATCACTTCCTGTTCCTGGTGTGTAAAGCACGCGATGTAGGGTAGGGTGATTGGTTGAGCCTTCTTGAGTACGTGACGTCCCTCTGAGCCCTAAGCAAAACACAAAACATGGCGGACATTTTTACACTACTGTGGAGAGATATAGTGTTTGGATTCTTTATATACAATAGAAATAAGCTGAAACATTTTTATGTAATTCATTTCATTATTATTTTGGCCAAATTTCATGTACACAAATGTACATTTACAAACAGAACCACATTTTTGTACCGGACGGTTAAATGCTCTACTAACAAAAAAGCTGTTAGAATTGTAAGTATATGTTCCTTAAGGTCCTTGTGTAATTGTAATGTGATATTTTACCCCCTAGCTCGATTGTCCATTGTTTGTAATCTATGTATGCTTGCGTTCCCTCATGTGCTTTATGCATTGATTTGTTGTTAATAAAAAAAAACATAAAAAAATCAAAAACATGGCAGACAATTTCTCTTGCATCGGATCTGAAACCATATTGTAATTAAACAGGCAGGGAGCAGGTCTCGAACCCACGACCTTCTAGTCCGAAGTCCAGCGCGCCATCGACTGTGTGGCAGATTTTATAAACCCAGGGTCGTTACAATATATATATATTTTTTAACCTTTATTTAACAAGGCAGTTAATAACAAATTCTTAGTTACATTGACGGCCTCCCAGGGAACTAAAATAGAGACATAAAAAAGGAACTAAGGTCAGGATGTGACACTATGCTATGGAAATAGCATGTGTTCGTAATGTTTTGTATAGTCAGTGTATATGTTTTGTACATAATAAAGAAAATCTATTATGGGTAAACATATAAATATTACTCCCAGTGTTGATTAAAGCTCAGAATGAGTGGAATCATGAACAGTGGTTTGTTCGTTATGTTCGCCTGTGTCCTCCTGATTTGCCTCCTGGATTTGCTATTTTAGCATCACATTCACCACTCTCTCAAATGGCTAACATCTCCATCTCGCAGTCTGAGACTTGAAACAAACTCACAGTAGGCTCAAGTAGGCAACTACACTGTAAAAATTAAAGGTTCCTGGATGATCCTTGAGGATAATTTAAGTTAAAAACCAACTTTAAGGTTCCTGTAGGATCCTTTAGTGTAATATAAGGTAAAAAAAATAAAAATAAAACGTACGGTTAATATAAGAACCTATACACCGTCATCTGTTTGTTTTTGAACCCTGTAGACTTAAGGGGTGCTTTGAAGAAGCCTTTTCAAAAGAGGGGTTCATTTTGGAACCACCAGTGCGCGACAGATAAGAGATGACTTGCAACAGATCGATGTGAAAGGTGAGTGAACCTTAGCTATTTGCTAACTAAGATAGTAGTTTGATTAATTACTATCAAATAACAAAAAATCAATACATAATGTAATTTACTCTTCGTTTTTCATCATCTAGCCAAGCTACACAGCCTGTAATGTTAGCTGGTAATTGTTGTATAAGTGTTGGTACGTTTTCGCTAATGTTTGCTAGCTAGTTAAACTTAACGTTAGCTAACTTTAGCCCCATTCCGTACAAATGTGCGCAACCGCAACATTCAAACGAGGCTACAAAGAAAACTAATGGGACTGTAGTTACTGTGTTAACTTCAAAATCTGGGGTGTGAACTAGGTTTCTATTCAAGTGTTGATCAACATGATAATTGGAGAAAAGTTTAAAAAACGGACCCTCCGTTACATCGTGGGGTGTCATGTCGTAACGTACAGCACGCATAAAGCAACTATTTCTGTCTTACAATCTCTCTTCACCAGGTGTAAGACTTCTCTCATCCTTTAAAAACAAGAAATGGACAGTGACTGGGGTAAGGGGGGATACCTAGTCATTTTTTGCGTCATCATTGCATGCGATCATCATTCTCAAAGCCGCTGTTTACTTCTAAGATCACTTTAGCACCGCCCTAAAAACCTGATTCAAATTCGACACAAACATTCAAAAGGTATGTAATACACATTATATAAACTCTCTATAGTGTTTATTTACATTTTAGAAGCGATAAGGTGATAAGTTGGACAGATCGAGTGAAAAAAAGCTATTTTCCCACACAACATCTCTCCTTCTCACTATCATGCATTAGTTTCGCTTCCCCACCCGCCATTTTTAAAAAGATCCGACGGGGCTCATTTGCCTGCTTGAATTATGCAGAAACGGGCAGTATTTAGATAATGTAATTGATTCTGTTGGAAAGGGGAGAAATTGTGCTTTACAATGCTATTGACATTACAGTTGATCTTGTCACGCCCTGGTCGAAGTATTTTGTGTTTATCTTCATTTATTTGGTCAGGCCAGGGTGTGGCATGGGTTTTTGTATGTGGTGTGTATGTATTGGGATTGTAGCTTAGTGGGGTGTTCTAGTTAGATCTATCTCTGTCTGAAGTGGTTCTCAATCAGAGGCAGGTGTTTATCGTTGTCTCTGATTGGGAACCATATTTAGGCAGCCATATTCTTTGAGTGTTTCGTGGGTGATTGTCCTTAGTGTCTTTGGTCCTGTCTCTGTGTTAGTTTACACAAGTATAGGCTGTTTCGGTTTTCGTTACGTTATTTGTTTTGTAGTGTTTGTATTTAGATTCGTGTTACGTTTGTTGAATAAACATGGATCGCAATCTACACGCTGCATTTTGGTCCGACTCTCCTTCACCACAAGAGAACCGTTACAGAATCACCCACCACAAACGGACCAAGCAGCATGTCAACAGGCAGGAGCCACAGGAGAAGCAACAAAGGAAGCAACAGCCGGGCAATGAGGATTGGACATGGGACGATATATTGGATGGCAAGGGTTGCTACACATGGGAGGAGATCCTGGCGGGAAGGGATCGCCTTCCATGGGAACAGGTGGAGGCAGCGAGGAGAGCAGAGGCAGCCGGAGAGAGGAGCCGGCGATATGAGGGAACACGGTTGGCAAGGAAGCCCGAGAGTCAGCCCCAAAAATGTATTGGGGGGGACTCACAGGGAGTAGGGCTACGCCAGGTAGGAGACCTGCGCAAACTCCCTGTGCTTACCGGGGGGCTAGAGAGACCCGGTGCAGTATATTCCAGCTCCTCGTATTGGCCGGGCTAGAGTGGGCATCGAGCCAGGTAAGGTTGGGCAGGCTCGGTGCGCAAGAGCTCCAGTGCGCCTGCACGGTCCGGTCTATCCAGTACCACCTCCACACCCCAGCCCTCCGGTAGCAGCTCCCCGCACCAGGCTTCCTGTGCGTGTCCTCGGTCTAGTACCACCAGTACCAGCACCACGCATCAGGCCTACAGTGCGCCTCGCCTCTCCAGCGCTGTCGGAGCCTTTCTCCTCTCCTGCGCTGCTGGAGTCTCCCGCCTGTTCAGCGCAGCCAGAGCCTTCCTCCTCTACTGCGCTGCTGGAGTCTCCTGCCTGTTCAGCGCAGCCAGAGCTGCCAGCCTGCATGGAGCAGCCAGAGCTGCCAGTCTGCATGGAGCAGCCAGAGCTGTCAGTCTACATGGAGCAGCCAGAGCTGCCAGTCTGCATGGAGCAGCCAGAGCTGCCAGTCTGCATGAAGCAGCCAGAGCTGTCAGTCTGCATGAAGCAGCCAGAGCTGTCAGTCTGCATGGAGCATCCAGAGCTGTCAGTCTGCAAGGAGCTGTCAGTCTACATGGAGCAGCCAGAGCTGTCAGTCTGCAAGGAGCTGCCAGTCTGCAAGGAGCTTGCCAGTCTGCAAGGAGCTGCCAGTCTGCACGGAGCTGCCAGTCTGCACGGAGCTGTCAGTCTGCAAGGAGCTGTCCGTCTGCATGGAGCAGCCAGAGCTGTCAGTCTGCATGAAGCAGCCAGAGTTGCCAGTCTGCATGGAGCAGCCAGAGCTGTCAGTCTGCATGGAGCAGCCAGAGCTGTCAGTCTGCATGGAGCAGCCAGAGCTGTCAGTCTGCATGAAGCAGCCAGAGCTGTCAGTCTGCATGGAGCAGCCAGAGCTGCCAGTCTGCAAGGAGCTGCCAGTCTGTAAGGAGCTGCCAGTCTGCAAGGAACTGTCAGTCTGTAAGGAGCTGTCAGTCTGCAAGGAGCTGCCAGTCTGCACATAGCCGCCAGAGATCCCAGTCTGTAAGAAGCCGCCAGAGCTGTCAGCCTACATGGAGCAGCCAGAGCCGCCAGTCAGCGTGGAGCAGCCAGAGCCGCCAGTCAGCATGGAGCAGCCAGATATTTCAGTCTGCCAGGATCCGCCAGTCAGCCAGACTCTTCCAGATCTGCCAGGATCCGCCAGTCAGCCAGACTCTTCTAGATCTGCCAGTCTGCCAGACTCTTCCAGATCCGCCAGACTCTTCTAGATCTGCCAGTCTGCCAGACTCTTCCAGATCCGCCAGACTCTTCCAGATCTGCCAGTCAACCAGACTTCCAGATCCACCAGTCAACCAGACTCTTCCAGATCTGCCAGTCTGCCAGGCTCTTCCAGATCCGCCAGTCAACCAGACTCTTCTAGACCTGCCAGTCTGCCAGACTCTTCCAGATCCGCCAGTCAGCCAGACTCTTCCAGATCCGCCAGTCAACCAGACTCTTCCAGATCTGCATACTCAACCAGACTCTTCCAGATCTGCTAGTCAACCAGACTCTTCCAGATCCGCCAGTCAACCAGACTCTTCCAGATCCGCCAGTCAACCAGACTCTTCCAGATCCGCCAGTCAGCCGGGATCTGCCAGAACTGCCAGTCGGCCAGGATTCGCCAGTCGGCCAGGATCCGCCAGTCAGCCAGGATCCGCCAGTCAGCCAGGATCTGCCAGTCAGCCAGGATCTGCCAGTCAACCAGGATCCGCCAGTCAGCCGGGATCTGCCAGTCAGCCGGGATCTGCCAGCCAGCCGGGATCTGGTAGATCCATCAACCTGCCTGAGCTTCCTCTCACTCCTGAGCTTCCTCTCACTCCCGAGCTTCCTCTCACTCCCGAGCTTCCTCTCACTCCCGAGCTTCCTCTCACTCCCGAGCTTCCTCTCACTCCCGAGCTTCCCCTCACTCCCGAGCTTCCTCTCACTCCCGAGCTGCCCCTCAGTCCCGATCTGCTCCTCAGTCCAGTGGGGTTCTGGGTGAGGACTACTAGGCCATGGTTGGCGGTGAGGGTGGACTATCCAAGGACGCGAGGAGAGGGGACTAAGACATTGAGTGAGTGGGGTCCACGTCCCGCGCCGGAGCCGCCACCATGGTCAGACGCCCACCCGGACCCTCCCTAGTGTTTTGAGGTGCGTTCGGGAGTCCGCACCTTAGGGGGGTTCTGTCACGCCCTGGTCGAAGTATTTTGTGTTTATCTTCATTTATTTGGTCAGGCCAGGGTGTGGCATGGGTTTTTGTATGTGGTGTGTATGTATTGGGATTGTAGCTTAGTGGGGTGTTCTAGTTAGGTCTATGGCTGTCTGAAGTGGTTCTCAATCAGAGGCAGGTGTTTATTGTTGTCTCTGATTGGGAACCATATTTAGGCAGCCATATTCTTTGAGTGTTTTGTGGGTGATTGTCCTTAGTGTCTTTGGTCCTGTCTCTGTGTTAGTTTACGCAAGTATAGGCTGTTTCGGTTTTCGTTACGTTATTTGTTTTGTAGTGTTTGTATTTAGATTCGTGTTACGTTTGTTGAATAAACATGGATCGCAATCTACACGCTGCATTTTGGTCCGACTCTCCTTCACCACAAGAGAACCGTTACAGATCTGGAAGTATTACCTTTTTGGGGCGCTAAAAATAAGGGCAATTGTAAGGACCAAGGCGATGTACAAGTTTACGTTAGCTAGATTAAATATTGAGACATTTCAGTCCTCATTTAAACTCATGATACACTCTCTCACCATCTCCTTCCATCCTCCTCTCTTTAGCCCATCCCTTTAGTACCTGGTTTATCCTGTCCAGGTCCAGTTAAGTGGTGGAGAGTTTGGGGGCTGTGAGCTCTGATCGAGAAATGTATCAACCTCCACGAACAGGTAAGACACACACACACGCACGCCCAAATGTAGGTTGTTACACTTGACAAAAAGAAGAATACATAAAACTGATCAGATTAATTAGATGCATTTTATATCGAATACTCATGTTGTTTATGTTGTGTTTGTGTCTAATTGATGTCTTTCAGGTTGGTGTATTGGGGCGGCCTGTTCTGTCCTCTGTATTTCAGACCATATCAAGACAATGTTTACAACTCATAATGGATCTACAAACAGGTTAGCTTCTAAATAATGTGGATGTATTTTCAGTGTGATTATAGTGTGTTCTGTGTTATGTGTGTTTTTTCCAATACAAACTGAATGGTGAATTATGGTATTTATGGTGTGAATTTTGGTTGTTCTGGAGGGTGAATGTTTGTCATTTTGATTTCTTTTTTTACGTGAGAATAGAAGTTTTTTCTTAGGGGAAGGTAAATGTTTATTTTTCATTCTGTATATTTGAGCAAAATTCAACTCCAGTTTAAGAACTGGGATAAACTACAAATCTCATTGTGGGGTATGCCACATGTTATAAAAATGGTTAAAGCTCCGAAACTGAATTACGTCATCAGCATGTTTACACTGTCCATACCGGCCTACACCTTTAATACCATAGGCAAAATTATTACTCCGTTTATTTAGACTATTAAAAGAGAGAGGAATAACCTAGCTAGATTACAGGTAAAGATTTAGAGAGGATTAAAGCTCCCTAACATGACTTCTGATGACTTCTGATCCAAGATGGCGTAGCAGTCAGTCTTTGTCTTTGTCTTGTCCCCTGTGTATATATATGTTTCTTCGCGTTCTTTTAAATATTTTTCCTAAACATCAACTTCAAAATACTCTCCTGCAACCTGCCTCACCCAATGTGGTGTGGATCTGTTTTTTTTTCCCTAAAGTATTTCTATTTACCTCCGAACTGGAATACCTCAACTGAAGCTAGCTACCAGCTACCAATTAGCTAACCACTGCTAGTGGTCATCAACTAACCTTTAGCTCGGAAAGCTCTCGCCAGTTTGTACAACGCTCTTCAAACCAGACCTATTTTTCTCTCCATATCCCCAAATTCCTAACACAAACTCTGAACCTTTTCATCTGGATCATCACAGCTAGCTAACCGCAACCCGTGTTGACTACTCCTGGCTAACTTTTCCGTCCCGGAGCAAGCACCAAATAGCCTGGGGCTAGCCCATGCTAGACCTATCTCCCGGCTCACTCCTGGGCTACAATATCCGGACCCCTTCTACTGCCGGTACGGGGCACGGAACCCCACTGAACCTCTACGACTGGAATACCGACAATCTGCCCGAGGATTCCAGCAGGCCCCTCAGGCGTGATGCCCACTGAAGGCCCATTCTGCTAACCTGCTAGTTCTGCTAGCTACCTAGAGCTACTTGGAACACAACTAACACCACGACTGGTCTATCGACATCACCGCACGGAGAGGCAAAAACAGACTTACCCCCACCCCAACGCGACGTCCCCCAAAGGCTAACTTTCTAGCCCCGGTCTACTAACTGCTAGCTTGCCTGCCCCGGTCTGCTATCTGCTAGCCATTGCTAACTGCTTGCTTGCTAACCCGGTCTGCTAACTGCCCAGCCTATTAACTGTTAGCATCGGCCTGCTAACTGTCTGAATCGCCGTGTCCCCCAGTCAGCCCAACCACTCACTGGACCCATACGCATGCTTCTCTCTAATATCAATATGCCTTGTCCATTACTGTCCTGGTTAGTGATTACTGTCTTATTTCACTATAGAGCCTCTAGCCCTGCTCAATATGCCTTAACCAACCATGTTGCTCCACCTCCTACATATGCGATGACATCACCTGGTTTAAACGTCTCCAGAGACTATATCTCTCTCATCATTACTCAATGCCTAGGTTTACCTCCAATGTACTCACATCCTACCTTAAATTTGTCTGTACACTATGCCTTGAATCTATGCTGTTGTGCCCAGAAACCTGCTCCTTTTCAAATCAAACCAAATCAAATTTTACTCTCTGTTCCGAACGTGCAAGACGGCCAGTTCATATAGCATTTAGCCGTAACCTTACCCTAATTCTCCTCTGTCCCTCTGGTGATGTAGAGGAGGTCCTGCAGTGCCTAGATCGATGACAATCTCAGGGACTTGCTTAACAATAAGCTCTGAGTGGATGCTGGAGCATTACTGTGTGAAAGAATTGGGCATGGTCAGGCCAATTGAAGTGCCCCTAAGCAGCAAAAAAGGTTATAATACAAAGTAATTTCAATACACCCATTTGTCAGCATACTGCAAAAATTGCAAGTAATGAAGAGGTCGGGGCCACCTTGAGTCAAGACCAAAAGCCACATACTGATGAAATTCTGGAAGACTTCACTGACGATGAATTGTTCCAATCAAATCCCAACCTAACAAACCAGAGCCTTCGTCTGCAGTTCTATGTAGATTCATTTGAATTTGTCAATCCCCTGGGTTTGTAATAGTGCCTGTGTAGCTGGAGTCAGGTGCAGGACAGCAGATATGAGTAATAAATGTAATTTACTCAAAATATTCACAAATACAACACAATAAACCGAGCATACAATAACGGACTGTATATTACAAACAAACAATCCCTCGCAAACAACCATGGAGAACAGAAGGTTAAATAATGAACAAGTAATTGGGGGATGAAACCAGGTGTGTAAGACAAAGACAAAACAAATGGAAAATGAAAAGTGGATCGGCGATGGCTAGAAGGCCAGTGACATCGACCGCCGAACGCTGCCAGAACAAAAGGAGAGGGACCGACTTCGGCGGAAGTCGTGACAGGGTTCTAAAAAAGGCAAGCACAAATTGACCACAGTGTACTTTAGATTGGGAAATCTTGAAAACGAGGATACTTGCTCGTGTTGCACAAGTACAGGAAATGCAGAAAGGGAAAAAAAATAAGCCCAGATGACACCAAAAATGAAGACCTGACCAGAATAGCCAATGTAACTGCTTATAAAATAATGGCCCATATTCAGTGGGTCAAAGTCGAACCGCTGATCAAGGATCAGTTTTTAATATCATAAATAGATTGTATGGACAGGTGGGGACCTGATCCTTGATCAGCACTCTGAGATGCTTTGTGAATACAGAACATTTAGCCTTTTTCTATAGACTTTGATTGTGTTTGATGCTTTATGTATCAATATTTGACAACATTTATATTTAATTTTCAGATTGAGACAGGTGAGGATTCCTTCAGTCAGAAGTTACATGTTGAAAACATATGCAGGTGGAGTACCAAAAAAAGAGACCGAACATAAGTTCCCTACAAGACAAAATGAAAAGGACTGAAAGAGAGAGAGAGAGAACTTTTTATGAAACAACAAGGCACCAAGGACATCTTAAAACAGTACCTAGCACTCCCTTTGTCAGCCGTTGTAAGTAGACAAAAAGTCTGATAGGAATAAATTGTAAAAAGCACAACTATTGTAACATAGCCAAGTACTGTCATCTGAATCCAAGATATGTTGATAATGCATTATAAACAAATTGACTTTCAGATTTTCTCAGAGATGAGGATCAAATTTGGTATGGACGTGGACAGAAACATTCTGTCCGGATTTGGCAAAATAGTCGATAAAATCATTGCAGAAACGGAGAGGAGGGGTCTGGCTGTGGAGTTGCTGAATCTTTACAAGATGGCACCACAGATAGAACAATGAGACATATATTTCACAGGATGTGTCATGCCTGCACTCGCTCCCCTCTCTGGTGCTCGAGGGTATCATGCGGCCCATCATTACGCACACCTGTCACCATCGTTTCGCACATCAGTGCTTCATGGGACTCACGTGGACTCTTTTACTTTATTGATTGCCTCCCCTATATCTGTCACTTCCCAGTGTCCGCATTAATGTCATTTTTGTTCCCCTTCTTTTTGTTCTTTTCGAGAGTCCTGGAGGCATCCAGTCTCTGTTGCTCCAGGCGCTGATTGGTCTCCCAGTTGGCCCGGTCATCCTCAATTTTGTTTCTCTTCAGTTATTTATTAAATATTCACTCCCTGTACTTGCTTCTCATCTCCCAGTGTCTGTCCCTACAGGATATATAATTGTGAAGCATCCGGTTGGCGTTTCTACACACTACCAAATGTGGTAGTGAGAGGAAGCCTGCTGGCTGTGGAAGGAGATGGAACGAGATGGATTTTGGACAACATCCTGCAAATTTCTTTCATCAATTAAACATTTGATCTCAATACAGTTTTCTGTTTCCAAAAATAGAATGTGAATGGAGTGGACTAAGTTTAGTAGACTTTACCCTTTGCAAAAGTTTTTAAAAATGGTGCTGTTTAGAAGAAGTTAATTGCACACGCACACTTCCCTAAATGAAACATGCAAATGAATACTAGAACGTGCCAAAAGAATATTGCTAGCGCGTGCTTGGCTCTGCTCACTTCCTTCCTTGTTCTGCCCACTATGACTCATTTGTTATCATTGGAAACAACAAGCAGTGGTCTATCTTGGTTTAGTTATTACACACCCTCCAATTTGAGATCTGAAGATCACTGCAGCCATTTTGCTCCTTCCCTACCTCTTCAAAGAAGATCCAAGTGGGCTGTATGTCACAGACGGTATGTATTTCCCAGCATAAAAATAAATACATGCAAAGTTAGTAGTACTGTGTAAGGTGTACTATGCTCAGTTGTTAACCTACTGTTTCAAATATTACTTGAGTAACCTTCATTTAAAAAAAAAATACTTCTTAA
Source organism: Oncorhynchus keta (assembly GCF_023373465.1). Classification (NCBI taxonomy): domain Eukaryota; kingdom Metazoa; phylum Chordata; class Actinopteri; order Salmoniformes; family Salmonidae; genus Oncorhynchus; species Oncorhynchus keta. Next base: position 44,677,564 of record NC_068439.1, read on the forward strand.
AGTGTGTAAAGTTCTCATCACCTAGCATAAGAATAGATGGGAATCCCTTTGCGGATGAGAGCCACATCCAACTCTTCCTGGATGGAGAGGAGCTACTCACTGAAGAGCCGGAGGACATCTCCATGGGATTGGGAGTGGCAATGGGGGTCCATTTCCTTTTTAATACTGAGTATGCAGCATCATGAAAGACACTAAGCTATTTGTTCAGAAATGTGTTCTGGGAATTGACTCCAGGAACCTTTTATTTTTACGCCCATCTGCCATCCCTGTCCACAATGCCAAGCTAAACCCAAGCCTACTTGAAGGTAACAGTGCTCATTGTTGCCCCTAGTGGCCAGTTTCCAGGTCATCTGACCTAAGACATGTATGGACGTTGAATACTGACTTGTATCATGGGTGACCTGCCAGGGGGTATAACATTAAAATGGTATAGCTGAAAGGCTGTGTTTGTAGATTGACTGAGGTGAATGAACCCCCAGAAACCAAGTTGATAATGGCTAGGGTAATTTCTGCTTGTTTTTTCTGTTCTCCAAAATGCATTTGAACGTTTTTGAATTGTATAGAAAGGCGGTAAATGAGCATCAACCCAATCAATTTAGCGATTGGGAATTTGAAATGTGTAGCTTCAAATTAGTGAAAGATGAGAGAAAAAAATATAACTATCAAATTGTGTGTGTGTGTGTGTGTGTGTGTGTGTGTGTGTGTGTGTGTGTGTGTGTGTGTGTGTGTGTGTGTGTGTGTGTGTGTGTGTGTGTGTGTGTGTGTGTGTGTGTGTGTGTGTTAGAGAGAGAGAAAATAAAGGTTGTTGAGGAAGCCATTTAATGAATGACTGATTGTGTGAAGATGTGTGATTGTTGGAGAGGAGCGCGGCGAGATACTGTATGTGCACATCCTGATCTCTCATTATTTACCGCTGCGCGTTTTGACACCATGCAATTTTCAAATGTGGCCATGGCATGGAGCAAATATTCTCGGAGTCAAGGTAAATGATCTGGGATAAAATTCTGATTGATTATTGTCTGAAACCCTCGAATCAAGACACTGCAGTCAATGGTCTTTAATGCGAAATTAGTGGCTCTAGTTAGTGGCTCTAATAATCACAGCCTAATGAAAATAAGAGGAGAGAATGCGTGGCATTAGATCCTATTCTAATGCCTGCTCAGAAGTCTGGCGATAAATATGCAGTTTTTATATGGATTCTGGCAGTATGGTGCACCACCGTCTGCTTATTTGAAATCGTTGTTCCACTGTCTAGAGTTAAATGAATTGATGTTCATCCCTTTTGTGATTTTGAAAGGAAAAGAGACTTGAATAGCATGTAATGTGAAGTAGATAATAATCTCACAAAAAATATCTTCAATATTTGCAGTGTCACATTCTGACCTTAGTTCCTTTGTCTTGTCTTTTGTTTTAGTATGGTCAGGGCGTGAGTTGAGTGGGTTGTCTATGTTAGTTTGTCTATGATTTTCTATTTCTGTGTAGGTCTGGTATGGTTCTCAATCAGAGGCAGCTGTCAATCGTTGTCCCTGATTGAGAACCATATTAAGGTAGCCCGTTTTCCATTGTGTTTTGTGGGTGGTTGTTTCCTGTTTAGTGTTTTTGTTTCACCTTTCAGGACTGTTTGTTTGTTGTGTTTGTTGTTTTGTCTAGTTTTGCATATTTCATTAAATAATATGAACACTTACCATGCTACACCTTGCTCCTCCTCTCCTTCCCCAGACGACAAGCGTTACACAAAGGCTCTGCAACGCCTGGATGCTGCACTGCAATGATAATAATAATAGTAGGCCTAATGTTATACATTTATCAGCCATTTATTATAAACCCATTGTGCATCAAAAGTGCAATATTTTCACTTCTTTTTCTGAGCAAGACATCTTTTTTTTACTGTCATAATCAGGAAAGGACCCAAACAAAAATTTGAATATTATTAGCCTACACTGTCTGTAAATTCCACAGTGAATAGAAAAGAGGGAACAGACTGAAGGGGTTCATTAGCATGTGATAGATACCGACACTGGATCCACTAGGACAAAAATCACTAACTAGGCACTAATGAGAGTGTATCCCATCACCTGGAGGGCTCTTCAAGAAGGTGATGAGGCACTAGACTCCACCAGAGAACCGCCTTTTCATTCCAAGTTCGATTTATATGATTAGTAGGCCAAATGAAACAATGATATCTTATTCTCAAACTGATTAAAATATATATATAAATATATACTTTTACCAGTCAAAAGTTTGGACTACTCATTTTCTTTATTTGAACTATTTTCTACATTGTAGATAAAACATATGGGATCATGTTGTAACCACAACAGGTGTTAGACAAATCAAAATACATTTTAGATTTTAGATTCTTCAAAGTAGCCACCATTTGCCTTGATAACAGCTTTACACACACTCTCAACCAGTTTCATGAGGAATGCTATTTCAACAGTCTTGAAGGAGTTCCCACATATGCTGAGCACTTGCTGGCTGCATTTCCTTCACTCTGCGAAACAAATCATCCCAAACCATCTCAATTGGGTTGAGGTCGTGTGATTGTGGAGGCCAGGTAATCTGATGCAGCACTCCATCACTCATCTTCTTTGTCAAATAGCCCTTACACAGCCTGGAGGTGTGTTAGGTCATTGTCCTGTTGAAAAACAAACGATAGTCCCACTAAGCGCAAACCAGATGGGATGGTGTATCACTGCAGAAGGCTGTGGTAGCCATGCTAGTTAAGTGTGCATTGAATTCTAAATAAATCACAGACAGTGTCACCAGCAAAGCACCATTTAAAAAACAACAACATTATTTCACCTTTATTTAACCAGGTAGGCTAGTTGAGAACAAGTTCTCATTTGCCTGTCGTAACCGGCCGCGACCGGAAGGTCCATGGGGCAAGACGCACAATTGGCCTAGCGTCGTCCGGGTTAGGGAGGGCTTGGTCGGTAGGGATGTCCTTGTCTCATCGCGCACCAGCGACTCCTGTTGCGGGCCGGGCGCAGTGCGCGCTAGCCAAGGTTGCCGGGTGCACAGTGTTTCCTCCGACACATTGGTGCGGCTGGCTTCCGGGTTGGATGCGCGCTGTGTTAAGAAGCCGTGCGGCAAGGTTGGGTTGTGTATCAGAGGACGCATGACTTTCATCCTTCGTCTCTCCCGAGCCCGGGAGTTGTAGCGATGAGACAAGATAGTAGCTCCTACAACAATTGGACACCACGAAATTGGGGAGAAAAAGGGGTAAAAAAAATATATTAAAAAAAGTTCTCATTTGCAACTACGACCTGGCCAAGATAAAGCAAAGCAGTTCGACACATACAACAACAGAGTTACACATGGAATAAACAAACAAATAATCAATAATACAGTGGAAAAATCTATATACAGCATGTGGAAATGAGGTAGGATAAGAGAGGTAAAGGCAATAAATATGCCTTGGTGGCGAAGTAATTACAATATAACAATTAAACACTGGAATGGTAGAATGTGCAAAAGATGAATGTGCAAGTAGAGATACTGGGGTGCAAATGAGCAAGATTAATACATAAATAAATACCGTATGGGGACGAGGTAGATTGGATGGTCTATTTACAGATGAGCTATGTACAAGTGCAGTGATCTGTGAGCTGCTCTGACAGCTGGTGCTTAAAGCTTGTGAGGGAGGTAAAAGTCTCAGCTTTAGTGATTTTTGCAGTTCGTTCCAGTCATTGGCAGCAGAGAACTGGAAGGAGAGGAGGCCGAAGGAAGAATGGGCTTTGTGGGTGACCAGTGTGATATACCTGCTGGAGCGCGCACTACGGGTGGGTGCTGCTATGGTGACCAGTGAGTTGAGATAAGGCGGGGCTTTACCTAGCAGAGACTTGTAGATGACCTGGAGCCAGTGGATTTGGTGACGAGTATGATGCGAAGGTCAGCCAACGAGAGCGTACAGGTCGCAATGGTGGGTAGTATATGGGGCTTTGGTGACAAAATGGATGGCCATGTGATAGACTGCAACCAATTTGTTGAGTGGAGTGTTGGAGGCTATTTTGATAATGACATCGCCAAAGTCGAAGATTGGGAGGATGGTCAGTTTGAGAGTGTTTGGCAACATGAGTGAAGGATGCTTTGTGGCGAAAAAGGAAGCCGATTCTAGATTTAATTTTGGATTGGAGATGTTTAATGTGAGTCTTGAAGCATAGTTTACAGTCTAACCAGACACCTAGGTATTTGTAGTTGTCCACATATTCTAAGTCAGAACCGTCCAGAGTAGTGATGCTGGCAGGTGCGGGCAGTGATCGGTTGAAGAGCATGCATTTAGTTTTACTTGCATTTAAGAGCAGTTGGAGGCCACAGAAGGAGAGTTGTATGGCATTGAAGCTCATCTGGAGTTCCGTTAACACAGTGTCCAAAGAAGGGCCAAAGGTATACAGAATGGTGTCGTCTGCGTAGAGGTGGATCAGAGAATCACCAGCAGCAAGAGCAACATCATTGATGTATACAGAGAAGAGAGTCAGCCCCATAGAGACTGCCAGAGGTCTGGACAACAGGCCCTACGATTTGAACTCTAATCAGAGAAGTAGTTGGTGGACCAGGCGAGGCAATCATTTGAGAAACAAGGGCAGTTGAGTCTGCCGATGAGAATGATGTGATTGACAGAGTCGAATGCCTTAGAAAGGTCGGTGAATACGGCTGCACAGTATCAATGGTGGTTATGATATCGTTTAGGACCTTGAGCGTGGCTGACGTGCACCCATGACCAACTCTGAAACCAGATTGCATAGCGGAGAAGGTACGATGGGATTCTAAATGGTCGGTAGTCTGTTTGTTAACTTGGCTTTCGAAGACCTTAGAAAGGCAGGGTAGAATAGATATAGGCCTGTAGCAGTTTGGGTCTAGATTGTCTCCCCCTTTGAAGAGGGGGATAACCGTGGAAGCTTTCCAATCTATGGAAATCTCAGACGATACGAAAGTGAGGTTGAACAGGCTAGTAATAGGGTTTCAACAATTTTGGCAGATAATTTTAGAAAGAGAGGGTCCAGATTGTCTAGCCCGGCTGATTTGTAGGGGTCCAGATATTGCAGCTCTTTCAGAACATCAGCTATCTGGATTTGGGTGAAGGAGAAATGGGGGAGGTTTGGGCGAGTTGCTGTGGGGAGCGCAGGGCTGTTGACCGGGGTAGGGGTAGCCAGGTGGAAAGCATGGCTAGCCGTAGAGAAATGCTCATTGAAATTCTCAATTATAGTGGATTTATCGGTGGTGACAGTGTTTCCTAGCCTCAGTGCAGTGGGCAGCTGGGAGGAGGTGCTCTTATTCTCCTATGGACTCTACAGTGTCCCAAAACCTTTTTGAGTTTGTGCTACAGGATGCAAATTTCTGCTTGAAAAAGCTAGCCTTAACTTTCCTAACTGCCTGTGTATATTTGTTCCTAACTTCCCTGAAAATGTGCATATCACGGGGGCTATTCGATGCTAATGCTGGTCAAGGGCAGTCGGGTCTGGAGAGAACCTCACACCTCCTTCTCCATGGTTCACGGTGGGAACTACACATGGGGAGATAATCCGTTCACCTACTCTGCGTCTCAGAAAGACATGGTGGTTGGAACCAAAAATAAAAAATAAAAAATTTGGACAGATTTCCACCGGTCTAATGTCCGTTGCTTGTGTTTCTTGGCCCAAGCAATTCTCTTCTCAGGGATGCAAACTACTCACTTTTAGGTGAAGTTGGCCATTTTGAATCCAAAATAGGGGACCTATATGATTTGTGTAGATCCAATGAGAAATGCCTTTGATCACTACTGGCTGTAAGTGAGTGAGTGATGCACGTTTGGAGCAATACTGTACTTTATCCAAGGCTCAGCCAATCGTTCACATGACAACAGAATGCAGCACACGACTGAAGAGAGTGGAGACAACCACTTTGCTAGTTACAGCATCCGCGCAGGCTCTGGAAAGACAGCAGAGAGTGGAAAGGCAGTTTGCCAGTTACAGCAGCGCAGCGCGTCCCCTGAAAGATAACGAAGAGGTAGGTGAGAAGCCTGACCACGGAGATGGGGTGAGAAGGTGATGAAGCATACTTCATCAGCTGTAACCGAAAAACTACTACTGGCATTTGGAAAGATTGAGGTGAGGGAGAAAGTGTGATGGAACAAGTATTGTTAGCATTGATAAGTATCTTGCTAGCTGGATCGAATTCTCCGTTAGCTAGCCAGAGAAATGCTGAGAAACATTAGGCAACTTAACTGATCAAATAATTGAGTTTATGGTGTGAAAATTAGCTGGCTAATAAAGTCAGACAGCTAACGTTAGCTAGCTAACGTTACAAAATGAGATGAGCTTACATTAGTTACCTAACTAATTTGCTATAGTATTAACTGGTATAGGACTCTTTGCTGTTCCTCAAATTATAATGTGTTAGTGGCTTACTGGACCCTGGCAATCTGTGTGAAATGTTAACTAGCTAACAAACTAACTACCATCTGAACTAATGTTTTCCCTCTATGGTAACATTCTGTGGTTAATTTTCAGAATGAGATAATTAGGTGAAAATGAGGCGTTGCTTGTTTAACAAGTGGATTCAAGGATCAAGTGTAGGTGGAGCTGGGCCTGGCTTAAGCTGGATGCCACTATGGTGAAAGGAACACCACACACTTTCCCTCTTTCTCACTTCTTCAATACAGTGGATTAAAAGGGGTATGCCAGGTGTACTCTGCCTGAAAGAGATCAAATATGCCAATAAAGGGTATCATGCTCTGCTGGCACATTGGGTATCATGCTCTGCTGGGTCTTCCTTTCCTGTAGCGGTTCTCATGAGAGACAGTTTCATCATAGCACCTGATGGTTTTTGCGACTGCATTTGAAGAAACTTTCCAAAGTTTTTGAAATTTTCCAGATGGACTGACTTTCATGTCTTATTAAAAGTTGCGTCATACTGCGGCAAACCTTGCGTGCTGCCGTAGCATTCTGTGGCACGTCATTTAATTCTCAGCCATTTTTGCTAGTTTGACCACCAGAAGGCATCTTTGAGGAGCATTTGATAGTTTTCCCTATTGGCATTACCAGAGAATTTTAAACCTTTTTTTTTGTAATAACATAGTTTATGGGAATGATTTTAAGAAATCTGGCTTAATTAATTTGATTAATAATATGGTGTTTCTAGCCAGAGAAAAACAAAAAAATTAAACCCTCAGGGTTTCTATGGCGTTGTACAATGTGATGTTGGGAGTAGGCTTACAGGACCAGATTCATAATTGCTTGCCTTCATTGGACAACATTGTTCCAATATTTCTGTAAATCAGTGATATTTAATCCCATAGTAATTCATTATGGATTCATAACTAAATCAACATCTGCATTTTGAAAGTGTATTTTTTATTGTTATGTATTAAGGAAATGTATTTATTTGTTTACTAGGCTACTGTGCAGTCTACAATACATACTGTGGTAAAGATGGGAAAGTGCCCAATTCCTTACATAAGGGAGAGCAGGCCATGTCTGTACTACAGAATGCGGGGCAAGTGGGAGACCGGGGTTCAAATGGGGGAAGGAGTAAGCTGTCCTTGTAAATACGAAAGTCCAGGAAAATGAACAGGTACTGTAGGCCTAATAATGCTTAAATATATCGACTGCTGGTCTTTACTGTATGACTCATATTTTCACATTTAAAAAAAATGACCAGACCATTAACCATGTATGTTCGCTTGTTTTGCACTGTTCTGTAGTTTTGACCCAATGATTCATCTGGCATGGATCAAGGCTGGCGAGACATTCAATAATGTCAACTTTACAGACAAATCAACCGTGGCCCTTGAGCAATTTGCTCACAGATGAACTGATCAAGGCCATCAAGATGTTTTGGCTAGAGAAATTGACGATTCAACAATGCAACATCATCATCTCATCAAGGTTTTACCTGTGGTCGTGGAGATGGGTGGAATGTAGCTTATATAAACATCTGCATTTGAATGTCTTTTTTCTCGTTATTTAATTTTATTAACAAAAGCATAAATATGTTGCTGAATAAATACTGTACTGCTGTTTTGAGTTGGAAATGTAACACTTTAGAGTACTTAAGTATCGAATACATTGCAAGTTGGGGTATTTTTCCCAACAGTAGTATAAAAAGTATATTGTCCTGCTAATAGGAAACATTTGCATGATGGGCTACACCTGCTACAGTTGTGAAAAACAAGTGTTTGAAAACCTGTGTTCAAAATGCCTCCAGTTGTCCATCACTACTGTAAATAAAAACGCAGCATATTGTTTACATCTTGTTAACATTCTTTACTGTGTCACACATAATTTGTATCTACCTTTCCAATTACTTTTAGAGTTTGGGATTTACGAATGTGTGCTTTTAATTATTAGTTACATTGTTTAGATCGAATGTGCAGACTTTTTTCTTTAAATTATTGTGGTATGTAGGATGCTACATTTTTGAACATTTGCAATTGCAAGAGGCCTAATAAAGCCTCATAGCCTACCGAAGAAATTGACTCCAATTAAGCCCTCTTGTTGTTTGTAAAGTCAAAATAAAATGAAGATTATTGTTGAAATGAATTTCTCCATCTGTTGATGTGCAACACTTGCATAACAAGCTAGCTATATTTTCAGCACCAGCCTACCCCAGCACCAGCCTACCACGGCCAATAAAGGCCTACCCGGCCAAACCCGCTGGGCTAATTGAGCGCCGCCCCCATGGCACTCCCAATCACAGTCGGATGTGATACAGCTTGAATTCGAACCATAGATATATATTTTTTTGCAGAACATTAACCGTGTGTAGGTAGATGTGGAGCGATATATACAAATTATTTGTTGCAAGTTAGGGAGGGTGGGTTCACACCTACCTCGGCTATTAGACAATTCTTTAGTAAAGGTTGAATAGTCTATTGTTCAGCAAATAGCCCAACCTGCTAGCTTGTGAATAACGAATGATAATACTTTTTCCTCTTTCCACATGTTAAAGATTTCAATTGATAAAGTGTTTTTAGACACAATCGGCCCCAACCCCAATTAATACATTTGGGCACAGTCGATACCGTGCTGGACTTCGGGCTTGTTACTCCCTTCTCATTCCTCGCTCTCTTCCACCGTCATTCAGCACGCTTGTGGGCATGCTGACAGGATGTACTGTTTTTTATTCTGTATATATGAATTACAAAATCATGTTTCTAGCCTATTGCATAGTTACCTGTAATCATTGATGTCCCAGGAGCAGGAGTGGTAAACGCTGTTGAAGCGTATAATTGTAATACATACACGCAGACACAGCATCATTCACGAAATGGAGTTTGATACACCTGGTATTGGATATGACAGAAAAAAACTTGCAAAATAGCGATTTTGGTAAATTAACTTTATGACAAAAAAATATGCAGTCATTTGTCTCTACATTAACTAACATATTCCTCTCAATTGTACATTTTTTGCTTGACTCATTTTGATGTTATAACTACTTACATTTGCTTCCCCGTAATGTTTTGTCAGCCATCTTTGCTGAAGAAAGTCACCAGGGAGGAGTGGCTCGCGTCAAATTCGTCATTTGTACCACTCAATATGATTGCTCAAAAAAAACCTTGGGACCCAAATGCATAATGAGTGCTCTTTACTCCCCCTTGTTGTGGTCTGGAGCAATGAAGCCGTGACGCTAAGTCCCATGGTGTAAGCTCACAACTTTTAAAGGAGGAACCACTGTACATGATACCATATGTGTTATTTCATAGTTTTGATGTCTTCACAATGTAGAAAAGAATACAAATAAAGAAAAACCCTTAATGAGTAGGTGTTCTAAAACTTTTGACCGGTAGTGTGTGTGTGTATATATATATATATATATATATATATATATATATATATATATATATATAGCTTTTTCTAAATGACAAAATATGACATCAATGTACCTCAAAATCAGTTGAGACCGATTACATTTTTTGACTAGTAGCATCATGGGAAAGTGTTGAAAAATGTGTTTGTGAGAATTAGAGGAGGGCGTTTAACCCCAAGCTACGATATTAGTGATAATAATTACTTATTTAAGAGTAATAAATAAATAGCTAGACCTACATGACAATAAGATAGTTATTTTAAAAGTGCTTAGGCTAAGCAACATTGTTCTGATGAAAAGTTTTTGAAAAATGAATAAACATTTAGCCTAAGTAAGATTTTTGTGTAAACCAATATCATTTGTTGCAAGGAAATCTAGGAAAGTGGATACAATAATGAACTTAAACAGTTTTAGCAGTAAACTTGGACAAGGTGAGAATATATGGTTATGCAGAAGTTATTCTTCTTCCTTCGGGCTGTCCCTAATCCGCCAAACCCTCATTCTTTCATTGAAGAACTGTGCCTCTTTTCTTGTTTTTTTGCTCTCTATACAACATAAAGTCAGTGTGCATCGAATGCACAGGAGGTTGGTGGCACCTAAAATTAGGAAGGATGGGCTTGTGGTAATGACTGGAGCGTAAGTGGAATTACATCAAACACATGGTTTTCTGTGTGTGATGCCATTCCATTTGCGCCATTACAGACATGTTTATGAGCCATCCTCCCCTCAGCAGCCTGCACTGATTAATGGTTATGTCAGGATGTGAGAGGGATTTTGCAAATGTGAGTGCCCCTTTCATTGAAATATTGCCATCTTCATCGTGTGAGTTTTACCAACCCGTTTGAATCTAATCACAAACTAGCCTGATTTACACTACATCGCTGTGAAAAGCAAGGAGTTGATAGAGATTTAGTTTTCATTTTTTACATTTGACTTGGTTATTGTTGCTTTTCTCTTCCCCTGTGATACTCTTAGCAGGGATTAGCCCTGACTTCGCCCACTGGCGGCCAAAGTGGCCCAAAACCCGGGATGACAATCAATTGCCATTTACTGACTATTTCCAAAATTAGAATAGATCATTATTATTATTTTTTACCTTTATTTATTAACTAGGCAAGTCAGTTATTTTCAATGACAGCCTAGGAACAGTGGGTTAACTGCCTGTTCAGGGGCAGAATGACAGATTTGTACCTTGTCAGCTCAGGGGTTTGAACTTGCAACCTTCCAGTTACTAGTCCAACGCTCTAACCACTAGGCTACCCTGCCAACCCAATTAAAAGTTGGTATGGTTATCTGAGTTGGTGCATAATAGTTTCATTTTAGCCCAAAGAATGCTAGACACGATCAATTTGATAAAGAGTGAAGTAGCCCACGGCCACCCTGCTAATGCACAGACGTACACACACGACCAGCCCCTAATACAACCACCTAGCTGCAAAACAACCATTGATCACTATTGCAGTACTACTTTAAAAAGGCTGCAGAACACTGCACATTGTTATAAAACTTCTACAGAACACACACTGAGTTTGTCATGATTGAACTACCTCACATAATATGAAGCCTGGAGTGAAAAAGAGATGCTAAAATATCCACAATACTCACTGAGACATAGCACTGTCTAAATGCTGCTCAGGGTCAGCTGGCTGGCTTTAAGTCATGGGGGTACACCTTCTAAAAAACAATGGTTGAACACCTCGCCAAAAATAGAACGTAACCTGTAAGAGAGCAGCACAAGCCATCATGAGTCATGATTGAACTGCATCACAGCCTAAAGTAAAAAAGAGATGCTTTAATATTCACAATACTCACTGAAACATAGAACTGTCTAACTGCTGCTCAGGGTCAGCTGGCTGGCTTTACTCTGTCAAAGTACTGGACAGCAATATTACAGACAGGAAAAAGAGACATTAGAAACGTAGGAGTAAAATCATGGGAAGTAAGCAAGTTATAGGAAATATGTCGCAACTACCTTATTGGAGGAGCAATTTTCTCTGCAACTCTATTGGTCACCATGTCAGTATCCAGCACCATTAGGATGTCCTTCTCAGTAACCTTGTCAGTATCCAGGGCCATTAGGATGTCCTCCTCAGTAACCATGAGGATGTCCTCCTCAGTAACCATATCAGTATCCAGGGCCATTAGGATGTCCTTCTCAGTAACCATGTCAGTATCCAGGGCCATTAGGATGTCCTCCTCAGTAACCATGAGGATGTCCTTCTCAGTAACCATGAGGATGTCCTCCTCAGTAACCCTATCAGTATCCAGGGCCATTAGGATGTCCTCCTCAGTAACCTTGTCAGTATCCAGGGCCATTAGGATGTCCTCCTCAGTAACCATGAGGATGTCCTTCTCAGTAACCATGTCAGTATCCAGGGCCATTAGGATGTCCTCCTCAGTAACCATGTCAGTATCCAGGGTCATTAGGATGTCCTTCTCAGTAACCATGACAGTATCCAGGGCCATTAGGATATCCTTCTCAGTAACCATGACAGTATCCATGGTTATTAGGATGTCCTACTCAGTAACCATGACAGTATCCAGGGTCATTAGGATGTCCTTCTCAGTAACCATGACAGTATCCAGGGCCATTAGGATGTCCTTCTCAGTAACCATGTCAGTATCCAGGGCCATTAAGATGTCCTTCTCGGTGGCCATCAGCATTAAGGCCTCTAGGTGTTGTTCTGAGAGAGTGCTCCTGAGTATGCTCTTAATATACTTTAAGGTACAGAAACATCGGTCACAAGCTACTTGGGTAACTGAGAGGGTGAGTAGGAACTTGTATCCAAGGCCAAGGATATGGTATGCATCAGTCAGCAGGTTGTACCGTCTCAGCATCTGGTAACAACACAGTGGACATTCTTTGCAGGATGAGCAGCATTCATTCTTCATTTCCACCTCATCTTCATTTCCATCAGGGCCATCCTCCACTGTCCGGTCATGTATTCCTCCAATCCTGAACTCTTCAGTCTTTTCCACTGTACAGCGAGGCTTCTCAGCTCACACTGCAAATTGTCAACAGTTGCTTGGCTATCAAATCGAAGCAAACATTTGCTGAGCTCTTGAAAGGCTGTCTCTGGAAGACCATTGGATGTTAATTTGGGAGAAGTTTCTAGGATCCAGAAGGGCTAGGTCAGCATATAGAGTGCCATGAGACAGAAATCGCCTGTGGATACTATCTGTGATTGTACCCATAATTTGATTGTGGACTTGAACTTTTTAGGCACTCTCTGTCTCTGTCAAAGCTTCAACTTGAGCCATCTCTCCAGACATGATTTTATTATTTCTTGACCTTTTCTGTGAGTGCCTTCCACCTCCTTCAGCTATGTGTCCTCATCCTGTTCTTTTATATTCTTATTTTCAAACTGACCAAATGTGTCTGTAGCTGCCTTAATGCTGTCAAAGTCTCTTGATATGCCTTTTAGGGTTTCCTGTGTAGCCACAGCCATTCGATGAGCAGACAGGATGTCCATCCCACTTCTCTGCAGGTATTTGTACAGTGGTGATGTGTTCTAAAATATCTAAAGAAGTATTTGAGCTGTCAGTATCGTCTCATACCAGAGGAGAGCCTCAGTAAATCCTCTTGCCTTCACCCAAACAGTTGTCTTCATATTGGCCTGTCCTTGTGATAGAGGAAAATATAGTTTAGATGATCAATTATGTATACATTAATGATTACAACCATTCATGCTAATACTATTATGTTATGATTTGAAAAGTATGGGTTCTTAATTGTACTGTTACTGAAAATGTAAGCAGAAATTAATTGTGTCTGTGTCTCCTGGGAAAGTTTTTCAAACAGATAAGAATGTTTTGGTTGGATTCCATTAGTAGAGAGAAGTATATCCTTTAGGCAGGTTGGAATGTAGTTTATGAGGGGAGTGAAACTATCTCCAGGACCGAATACTACGCCATTGTAAGGCTGGGAGAGGGGGTGTAACTGATGACGTCATTTTATGTCTTCTTTAGATTTAAAATGTAATGTTCTTTGTATTTTGGGGGAGTACTCATCAAGAATAAATGCTGAACTTGTTTTTAAGACTGGTCTCTTGCTATGCAAATGATAAACTTACAACTTATAATGAATTAGAAATGAGTGCGAATTTAATTGGTTTTGGCAATAAAACATAAGGGAATTTAGAATTCCTCTATCAATTTGGTCCTTCGAACCGAATCTAAACATCTCTCTCTGTGCCTGGAGGTAGTAAGCTGGAAAATCGTGCACGGACGAGTTTGACTCGTTTTACTAAAGACCTGACCTCTGAATTGAGGTTAAAATTGAAACAGGCCTGCGTATTATCACAGAGGACAGAGAGAGTGACTAGATACAACGAACATTGCTTTCCCAGTCGGCGATAAGGTCAGTATTTTTTATTCTTGATTAAGGGGGAATGATTTAAATTATCATAGAGTGATTTAAGTTGTTCTCAGTTTAAAAGTCAACTCTACAAATAGGCTATGCTTGGAGCGACATTGTAGTTCAAAGTCCTATAGAGAACTGTATAGGGATCACTGTATACGGGTGAAAACTAATGTCAGATCGAGCGATGAATGGACGGGGGGGGTCTTTCCCGGTTTTTAGTAGTCGGTGTTCTTGATAGTGAAAAGTGATCGTGTGGTTGAGGTTCCGTGGGAAGAAACGGAACAGGTGATTTTATGCCATCAGCTTTCAAGAATAGACACTGCAGGATTGGTTTTGGGACTGGCCTCGGTCCATTTGTTTTCGGTCAACTTTACAAGGCTATGTTTGGAGCGACATAGTTTAAGTTAAAAGTCCTATAGGAACGAGGATTACTGTATACGGGTGAGTTAAATGTCAGATTGAACAATGTATCCAGCGGAGAGACGGAACAAGTGACCCCATAGATATATAGATCTTGGTAATAGACACTGCAGGTTGGTGGTCCTTATTTAGATTATGGGGAACAATTGAGTTGCTTTTCCGTTGGTCATTTTCAATCAACTCTACAGATTAAGCTATATTTGGGGCGATATTTTAAGTTCAAAGTCCTATAGGAACAGTGATCGCTGTATACGGGTGAAAACTAGTATCAGATTGAACGACGAGTGGACGGAGACTCTTGAGACTCGGTCTATTTGTCTTCGGTCAACCCTACAAGTAGGCTGATTTGGAGCGACAATCTTAGCAAAAGTCCTAAAGGAACAGTAATGTATTGTATACGGGTGAGACTTAATGTCAGACTTTGGTAGATGAGGATCCCAATAAAAGAGATATTAACCATAAGGTGTTAAATATTGGAATTACTAGGCGTAAGTAGATAAGGATTCCAATAAAGAGAAATTAACATAAAGGGTTGAAGATTGGAATTATTTTGGGGCAGGAATTTATTATAATGGGTAGTAACCCTTCTAAACTGCTTTCTGAAGAGACGGAAGATTACCGTTATATGAAACAAAAAAGATAGAAGGAATGTAGATTTCTGTCCTAAATGGGGAAAAAGGTATGGTTTTGACGGACGCCTAGATGTCGAAAAGTTAGAATTCCTGGTAAAACAAATACATAAGGAATGTGGTAATAATGTGAAAAAGAAAAATACAAGATGTTTTAATTGTAACAAAATTGGGAGTGTAACACTCCACGAAAAAATCATCAACAGGTTGTAATTTAACTGTGGGGAAGTCAGAGGCGACAATCGAGTAAAGAAAGGGAACTGAGGGAAAACTTTGGGCGTTTAAATTTGGGCTATTTTCTGTTGTCTAGATGTAACAAATACAATTAACTGTGAAAATGGGTATATTTGCGGAGAGTCTCAGTCAAATTCCATTGCGCTGGTAGGGGAGTGGTGAGCGCGGCAGTCTCACCAACGGTAATCCACGGTTCGGCTCCCGTTTAACTAAAATTGATTTTAGATCGTAATTGACCTATTTGCATGTTTTGCCTGAAAAATACGGTCGCCAGTGTTTGCAAAAGATATAACTGAACAGATATTATGTGTTCTAGATAGAATTGATAAAAGAAGTCATTAAAAAAAACGACGAAACAATTTTGCTCATATTTCAATACAATTTTTAATCATATTCCGCCCAAAATGATCTGGTGGAATAATAATGTATTGAGATGGGAGTCGTAATTAAATAGATGTATCATAGAAGAGAGAGAGTTACCTAAAGTTAAATGGAGGGGATAACGGAGAGATACAATACAATTCCAGCCAGCCTGGACGTTATGGCTATTTATGAATCAATTGACATGAGAAGTTTAACACAAAAACAGGGTACGTTAAATATTAGGGTAAATTAAATTGAGAAGTTCGGTTGGGTTTACTCTGATGATTAGAATTTAAAACTGAACTCAATCGGAATAGGGAATATATATTTTACAAAGGCGGGCAGATTTGTGTCTATAGCCAAGCAACGGAATTGCTAGACACTCAAATGGGGCTATATAGTGCAACGCTTTTGACTATAAATTAGGTAAGAATAGTTTAATCGTAAGAAGTTGTGATTGTTTTTCTGATTATTGATGTTTGGTTAAGGTAACGCCAGTGAATTTGAACAAAAAAGTAACGTATTCTAAAAACGATCTGGTTTCCGTTCTCATTGCGGGGAACAAATGAAAAGTATTATCTTAAAGGGACAGTGCACGGTAATCACAGTGGGTTGAGTGTATGACAGTGGGAAAAAATATTGTGGGACGACAATTCGAAGAGAGAAAAATAAGTTACATGATACATCAAGAGATTTAAAACGAACGACGTGAAGGGATCATAAGAATTATTGGGTGTCGTTGTAGGAGTAAATGTTTGGGTTAAGGGGATTTCCCTGTTCCCAGAGACAAGGCATTTTTAAGGCGAGCACGCACTAATGCTGGTCTGAGTTTGTAATTAGACAAGTGAATAATGTATTGGGAATAGAGTTGTAATTAAAAATACTAAGTCAAAGACGAGACAGGTACTTAGAGCAAAATGGATTCTAAATGATAACAAAGAGACAACTATAATTCATGCCCATTATGCCCATCGAAATGTTTTTATAAAATTTGCGAATTGAGAGATGTTGATTGATGTTGTAGACTCTAATTCAGGATTCAACAGAGGTGATAAATTAGGTTTGGTTTATCGAACCCGAAATACTGTTGTTGCAGACCATTATTTACAATGAGTTGAAAATCGTTGCGATATGAGTCAAGGTTGAGCGCTTGTTGATGACATCACTCGCGAGGCTTCCGTCGCCACGGAAAATGATGTCGTGACTGGGGGTAACGGAGAAAGTGGTTTGTGTCTTTTAGAAGGAAAATGCGTGCATTATTGTTGAGTCACTTTCCAGAAGTTGATAAAAATGTCGAAATACATTTTTAAAAGAAGTATGTAAGTCGTCAGGAAAGATGCTAAAAACTAGCAGCTGATTCGCTAGATGGGTATCATTGTTTTGTGGCATTTATTTGGACTGTAATTAGGCCATGAGAAAGGGAAATTGAATGTCTGAATCGTAAAACATCGTGAGAATAGATTTTCATGGTTATTGATTCTTGGTTTGATTGTTTAAGTAACACCAGTTAATTTGAGCACTGTTTCCATTATGTGGAACAGTGTCAGGGTATTAATGGTGAAAAGCAACCTCTATAGTAAAAACATAATTATATATGTTTCGGGAAAGTAGCTAGGTTGAATTTGGTCATTTGAGCTTTTCCCTTGATACTTAGACATACGTAACAGGGGCAAGTTGTTTTTCCTTGAGGATGGTGTGTTGTTTTATTGAGATGATAAGTAAATTAAAGGAGCCATGAGAGAATGCGAATGCATAATTATTAAATATCGGGGATTAAATTACGGATTCCTTACACTGCGAAATGTACGACATTTGCGGCAGAGAGAAAAAGTAATGCATTGAATAATAATGTTATCGGGTTAATTGTATCTAAAGGTAGCATGGTAATTTAAGTAAACATATCCGTAGACGATGTTTAAAACTTATGATTATTGATTTGAGTCAAAGGGGAATTATCATTAGGTTTTAGAGGCACGCTCACACAGGTGACTATTTCTATTGTAAGGATAAAGGGATCTTTATGTCTAATATGACCTTTTGACCTTATCATGACTGGCTCCCAAGGTCTGATCAGCCTCGGGGGAGAATCATTTGTAT
This sequence comes from Oncorhynchus keta, assembly GCF_023373465.1. Classification (NCBI taxonomy): domain Eukaryota; kingdom Metazoa; phylum Chordata; class Actinopteri; order Salmoniformes; family Salmonidae; genus Oncorhynchus; species Oncorhynchus keta. Next base: position 44,695,462 of record NC_068439.1, read on the forward strand.
AATGAATGGGGTCATATTGAGTTACTAGTTTTAAGGTAAATTCATTAGAAATGAAGCAGTTTTGGTTGAGGGCTTAGAATTACTGTTTGAACCGCAAATGAGAAAGTGGTTCAGGATTCTGTCTTATAACATTAGCTGTGAAGTTTTTTGAATGGGCTATTAGGGATTTGGTATTGTAACAGAGAGAAAGTCATATTTATCATTGAGAATAAATAGGGGGATTACATGATAACCAACTTGGGACAGTTCTGGGATTGGAGAAGAGGATATCCTTATAGTATAGGGAATACCACAAAGGTGGATAGGTTTTCCATGATATGGGGGAAACCTGGGAGCACTGTTGAACTTTGTAAAGGTGATGAAATCCTACTAACCATCAAAACTATTAAGCTCTCTGATGCAGGCACTTACACCCCCGGACTACAAAGGACCGGGACAGACACGGTGGGTGTGTTTTCTATTAAGGTACTGCCAAAACCAGAGGTTGGGAGCCTGGTTTGGTAAGTATACTGGTATGGTGGTTACTGGATTTCTGACCCTAATTCCTGTATTATTTGTTATTGATGTGATGTGCTGCTTGCAGATGTGGTGAAGGCTTCAGGCATGATGCCTTTGCTCGATGCTCCAGTTGGAGAGGCTGAGGTGAAGCATGTTTTCATAAGACTGACTGAGGATGACCCATGTATGTTTGTTCTCCCTGTCGTGAAGGGTGGCATGGTGCCCACCTGGTGCTGGATAAGAATAGCTGAGAGGACCAGATGGGTTATAAGAATGCTTTGTTCTGCTTTACTCTGTTTTCCAGGACCAAAGTTTTATTCCACACTTTGCAACACATATTAAACCCATGTTATTGTCAGATAGAATACTTGTTAGTGTAGGAAGGATTTTTAATATGGTTAGCATCTATTAGTAGTATTATATTTAACAGGAATATATGACATCTATGAGGAGTTAGGATTATTGTTAGGATTAAGATAGATTGATTAAGGAATTTGGAGAAAAGCCGCTCATAGACATGTTTTTTTTTCTAAAAGAGGGTCCATGGGTTTGTAGTTCCCATGTAGTTCAAATTTGGAAAACATGAGAAACACACAGAGGAGCCCTCCCCCGCACTGCAGAAACCTTGAAGGTTGGAGAGCAGAGAAGTTAGAGGGGGGGCCAGGAAGAGCAAAGATAACATAGTGGGTAAATAAGTTACTAAATGGGTCAGAATGGGAGCTGTAGATAGAGGAGGTATTTGGCATAAAGGGAATCTACCTGTTTTACCTAAGTCACTGTTTAAAAATGCTGCTGTATTGATACATGGGCAAAGCCATGTATCAACAGGGGGGATGGTAGGAATGGTTAAACAGCACTTTGTAGCATATGGAATAACTAACTATTTTAAAAGCTTTTGCTCACGGTGTACTATATGTGCACAAAGTAACAATCAAGGTGCAGTAAGGGTACCACAAGGGTTTACCCAGCAGCTAAGTACCCATTCCAACAGTTGGACATGGACTTTATTGAATTAACTAAGAGTGAAAACAAGAAGTGGTGTTTAACAATAATTGATAAATATACCAAATGGGTAGAAGCGTTTCCTACATCCTCAGCAGACGCAGAAACAGTGGCTAGAGCATTATGTCAGGAGATAATTCCGCGATTCGGATTACCAGAAGTAATTGATCATATAGGTCAGAAATTGGATATAAATATGAAGAAACATAGTTCTTATCACCCCCAAAGCGCTGGCCTTATCGAGAACATGAATCGATCGGTAAAAGGTTGATTAAGGAAAACACACCTAAGTACTGGAATGAACTGGGTAAAATGCCTGCCCATAGTGTTAATGACTATTAGAATAACCCCTGATAAGGAGGGGCTATCTCCATTTGAGAAGGTTTTTGGTAGACCCTATAGAATGCCCCAATTAGGGCGATTGGAGGAAGCAAATGTAGAAATAGAAAGCAGTATGGTGGAACACATGAGGAGGTTGTTCATTAATCAAACCCGTATGTCCAAGAGTTTATGCACTACAGAGGAACTACAGGTGAAGACACTCCATCCAGTCCCGTGGGCCACCCGGATTCATATCGCACTGCGGGGGGGTAAGATACATATTTCACTGTCGAACAAATAAACAGTGTTCGGAGGAGAACTGGAATTAACAGAATTCCGGGGGCCATCTCTCGAATGAAGTAACCCTCCCTGTCCTGTCACCCCTGTTTTTGTTCATAGAAGTGAAGATGTGTCTGGCTCTGGCTGTTGATATGTTCTCGGGGAGAGGGTGGGGCTTCACGTGCGCACTGACCGTCCTGAGCTGTTTTATTGTGGGGGCCATATTCCTGATTCACCATGATCCCCCGGAAAGTGCCAAAGAGGATAATTTGAGATGAGGGAAATGGGATAAGGTTCTCAGAAGGTCACTGAAACAAAATAGTAAGGAAGTGAGGGTGGAATTGGGCAAGGATCTCTCAGTAGAATTTGGTGTAGATCAATTGGGGTCATTCACCCCTTGGCAGTCTAGAACCATGGGACTCTATGGGAAGTATTTGTGTAAATCACCATATTGATCGTGGACAGGTCATAGCTCACACTGAAAGGGATGGCTACGTAAACCCATACACTCAATTTGGGACCAGGTGGAGTATAGTAAGGGTTGGCGTTTTGGACTGTGTTCCTGAACAGAGGAAGGAAGTATTGTATAAAGGTACGAATAGTTCAGACCAAAGACCTCAAAGAAGTTATAGAAGTGGAGACTGGGTTTGGGGAGTCCAACTTATGGTTGGAATGGATTCAATAACGCTAAGCCCCAGTTAACAACTATCCCTTTTCCATTGAACGGAATTAATTCCCCTAAGGGAATGGCATGTATGGTAAAGCTGTTCATGAAAGCAGGAATGCCAGATAATGACAGTTGTCACTATTTATATCCCCAGGAACCAAGTTGGTACAGAGAAAATGACCACTGACGAGACCATGTCTGAATTGACAGGCTGGTTGAACTCTGGGGATTTCAATGAAATAAAATGGGCCAGTGTCGCCATCTGGTGGTTGTGCGGGGGAATGAGTTTGACTGATTGGACGGGTTAGGAATGCCTTTTACACTCATACAACACCAAGACATGAAGTTAGCCAAAACGAGAGAGAAGAGATGCTCCATCTGGGTCTTTTGACGACAGAGTATATATTGATAACATTGGGGTTACACGATGTGTGTAATTATAGCTATGGTAATCAACAGCGCTTTAGCAGGAATACCAAAGGTGTTATTAAAGGTTTTGTAGAACAGACTGAAGCAACCAGCTGGAAGACCTGACAGAATAGAATTACATTAGATAAAAGGAGGAAGTGGGCGTGGTAATCAGGACCGTGTCTTACATCCCGGGTGGCACAGCTCCGGACGAATCAGTGCCCGAAGCCTCAGCTGGTTTGACCACCCTGGCTCACGGGTTGGCAGAAAACTCTGGGGTGGATCCTTCCCTGACTAATTGGTTTGATAGTACATTTGGAAAATGGAAAAGTGTTGTAATCACGGTGTTTTGGGCTGTATCAACCTGTATGACTGTTTTAATTTTATGCGGCTGTTGTCTAATTCCCTGTGTGCGAGGCCTTGTTTCCAGGACTCTGGAAAGATCAATGACCCTACAGATGGTGCGTTATGGGCCGATTCCAGGTTCTGACCTGTGGAGGACTGAAGGCATGTCTACAGAGGAAGTGGACGAATCCGGATCTGTCATTTGTGGGGAATTTATGTTTGATGAGGCTAGTGTTGAGATGAAGGGGAATTAGATTGTAATTGGCTTCCATGATTAAACTGTTTTTAATGAAGGTCGTGACGAAAATCCGTAAGGAAGAGTTATGATTCTGATGTAGGTTTAAAAACAGTTGGAGTTAAGGTTAGAATTGATTAATGAAATGAGAAGAGTTGGATGAACATTTATAATTGATTTGTTGATTATGTGTCTATTCATATGATAATCTGATGAACCTCTATAAAAAGGTTAGTTAAGTTCGTTTATACTTTCATTTTTTATGATTAAATAAAACTAGATGTAGAATTGAATGTATAATATTTGATCAAAGGGAGGATTGATAGAGGAAAATATAGTTTAGATGATCAATTATGTATACATTAATGATTAGAACCATTCATGCTAATACTATTATGTTATGATTTGAAAAGTATGGGTTCTTAATCGTACTGTTACTGAAAATGTAAGCAGAAATGAATTGTGTCTGTGTCTCCTGGGAAAGTTTTAAGGAGGAATAAGATAGTTTTTCAAACAGATAAGAATGTTTTGGTTGGATTCCATTAGTAGAGAGAAGTATATCCTTTAGGCAGGTTGGAATGTAGTTTATGAGGGGAGTGAAACTATCTCCAGGACCGAATACTACGCCATTGTAAGGCTGGGAGAGGGGGTGTAACTGATGACGTCATTTTATGTCTTCTTTAGATTTAAAATGTAATGTTCTTTGTATTTTGGGGGAGTACTCATCAAGAATAAATGCTGAACTTGTTTTTAAGACTGGTCTCTTGCTAATTCATGCAAATTATAAACTTACAACTTATCATGAATTAGAAATGAGTTCGAATTTAATTGGTTTTGGCAATAAAACATAAGGGAATTTAGAATTCCTCTATGACTGATCCTGTGAGGGGTACTTCAACATAGAGACCATGGTTTGGTTTTCCAAAGGATCCAGACCTTCTTCAAAGCACTATGCTTAGCCCACCAGCGTCTTTCTCCGATTGGAGACAGGCATCTGTGTCGCGTGTCCTGGCTTTTCTTCTCCCACACATCCATACTTTGGTAGAATTCACAGAGTAACAAAGCAATGTCGTTAAGGAGAGCAAACAGTGACCCACTTGCTAAGAACATTTCAGTCGTGTCAGACAAAACCTGATTAAGTACATGTGCAACCTTAGAAGACATGTGCAACCTAATCAAATGGCTACCTAGACTATTTTCATTGTGTGCCACCCTCGACCCCCCCCCCCAAACACTTTTTTTACGCTGCTGCTACTCACTGTGGATCATATATGCATAGTCACTTTAACTTTACATTCATGTACATACAGTGGGGCAAAAAAGTATTTAGTCAGCCACCAATTGTGCAAATTCTCCCACTTAAAAAGATGAGAGAGGCCTGTAAATTTTCATCATAGGTACACTTCAACTATGGCAGAGAAAATGAGGGAAAAAATCCAGAAAATCACATTGTAGGATTTTTAATGAATTTATTTGCAAATTATAGTGGAAAATAAGTATTTGGTCAATAACAAAAGTTTATCTCAATACTTTGTTATATACCCTTTGTTGGCAATGACAGAGGTCAAACGTTTTCTGTAAGTCTTCACAAGGTTTTCACACACAGTTGCTGGTAATTTGGCCCATTCCTCCATGCAGATATCCTCTAGAGCAGTGATGTTTTGGGGCTGTTGCTGAGCAACACGGACTTTCAACTCCCTCCAAAGATTTTCTATGGGGTTGAGATCTGGAGACTGGCTTGGCCACTCCAGGACCTTGAAATGCTTCTTACGAAGCCACTCCTTCGTTGCCCGGGTGGTGTGTTTGGGATCATTGTCATGCTGAAAGACCCAGCCACGTTTCATCATCAATGCCCTTGCTGATGGAAGGAGGTTTTCACTCAAAATCTCACGATACATGGCCCCATTCATTCTTTCCTTTACACGGATCAGTCGTCCTGGTCACTTTGCAGAAAAACAGCCCCAAAGCAGGATGTTTCCACTCCATGCTTCACAGTAAGTATGGTGTTCTTTGGATGCAACTCAGCATTCTTTGTCCTCCAAACACGACGAGTTGAGTTTTTACCAAAAAGTTATATTTTGGTTTCATCTGACCATATGACATTCTCCCAATCTTCTTCTGGATCATCCAAATGCTCTCTAGCAAACTTCAGACGGGCCTGGACATGTACTGGCTTAAGCAGGGGGACACATCTGGCACTGCAGGATTTGAGTCCCTGGCGGTGTAGTGTGTTACTGATGGTAGGCTTTGTTACTTTGGTCCCAGCTCTCTGCAGGTCATTCACTAGGCCCCCCCGTGTGGTTCTGGGATTTTTGCTCACCGTTCTTGTGATCATTTTGACCCCACGGGGTGAGATCCTGCGTGGAGCCCCAGATCGAGGGAGATCAGTGGTCTTGTATGTCTTCCATTTCCTAATAATTGGTCCCACAGTTGATTTCTTCAAACCAAGCTGCTTACCTATTGCAGATTCAGTCTTCCCAGCCTAGTGCAGGTCTACAATTTTGTTTCTGGTGTCCTTTGACAGCTCTTTGGTCTTGGCCTTAGTGGAGTTTGGAGTGTGACTGTTTGAGGTTGTGGAAAGGTGGCTTTTATACTGATAACAAGTTAAAACAGGTGCCATTAATACAGGTAACAAGTGGAGGACAGAGGAGCCTCTTAAAGAAGAAGTTACAGGTCTGTGAGAGCCAGAAATCTGGCTTGTTTGTAGGTGACCAAATACTTATTTTCCACCATAATTTGCAAATAAATTAATAAAAAATCCTACAATGTCATTTTCTGCATTTTTTTCTCTCTCATTTTTCTCTGTCATAGGTGAAGTGTACCTATGATGAAAATTACAGGCCTCTCTCATCTTTTTAAGTGGGAGAACTTTCACAATTGGCTGATTAAATACTTTTTTGCCCCACATTGGCTAACCGGGTTATCTGCATTGTGTCCCACCCACCCGCCTCTTTTACACTACTGCTACTCTCTGTTCATCATATATGCATAGTCACTTTAACCATATCTATCTACATCTACATGTACGTACATATTACCTCAATCAGCCTGACTAACCGATGTCTGCATGTAGCCTCGCTACTTTTATAGCCTCGCTACTGTATGTAGCCTGTCTTTTTACTGTTGTTTTATTTCTTTAAAGTGGCTAGTGATACATGTATTACATAAGGATGCAGTCGATGATATAGAGTACAGTATATACGTATGCATATGAGATGAATAATGTAGGGTAAGTAACATTATATAAGGTAGCATTGTTTAAAGTGGCTAGTGATATATTTACATCATTTCCCATCAATTCCCATTATTAAAGAGGCTGGAGTTGAGTCAGTGTCAGTGTCAGTGTGTTGGCAGCAGCCACTCAGTGGCTGTTTAACAGTCTGATGGCCTTGAGATAGAAGCTGTTTTCCAGTCTCACGGTCCCAGCTTTGATGCACCTGTACTGACCTCGCCTTCTGGATGATAGCGGGGTGAACAGGCAGTGGCTCGGGTGGTTGATGTCCTTGATGATCTTTATGGCCTTCCTGTAACATTGGGTGGTGTAGGTGTCCTGGAGGGCAGGTAGTTTGCCCTCCTGAGGTTGAAGAGGGGCTGCTGCGCCTTCTTCACGATGCTGTCTGTGTGAGTGGACCAATTCAGTTTGTCTGTGATGTGTATGCCGAGGAACTTAAAACTTGCTACCCTCTCCACTACTGTTCCATCGATGTGGATAGGGGGGTGTTCCCTCTGCTGTTTCCTGAAGTCCACAATCATCTCCTTAGTTTTGTTGACGTTGAGTGTGAGGTTATTTTCCTGACACCACACTCCGAGGGCCCTCGCCTCCTCCCTGTAGGCCGTCTCGTCGTTGTTGGTAATCAAACCTACCACTTGTGTCGTCCGCAAACTTGATGATTGAGTTGGAGGCGTGCGTGGCCACGCAGTCGTGGGTGAACAGGGAGTACAGGAGAGGGCTCAGAACGCACCCTTGTGGGGCCCCAGTGTTGATGATCAGCGGGGAGGAGATGTTGTTGCCTACCCTCACCACCTGGGGGCGGCCCGTCAGGAAGTCCAGTACCCAGTTGCACAGGGCGGGGTCGAGACCCAGGGTCTCGAGCTTGATGACGAGCTTGGAGGGTACTATGGTGTTGAATTCCGAGCTGTAGTCGATGAACAGCATTCTCACATAGGTATTCCTCTTGTCCAGATTGGGTTAGGGCAGTGTGCAGTGTGGTTGAGATTGCATCGTCTGTGGACCTATTTGGGCGGTAAGCAATTTGGAGTGGGTCTAGGGTGTCAGGTAGGGTGGAGGTGATATGGTCCTTGACTAGTCTCTCAAAGCACTTCATGATGACGGAAGTGAGTGCTACGGGGCAGTAGTCGTTTAGCTCAGTTACCTTAGCTTTCTTGGGAACAGGAACAATGGTGGCCCTCTTGAAGCATGTGGGAACAGCAGACTGGTATAGGGATTGATTGAATATGTCCGTAAACACACCGGCCAGCTGGTCTGCGCATGCTCTGAGGGCGCGGCTGGGGATGCCGTCTGGGCCTGCAGCCTTGCGAGGGTTAACACGTTTAAATGTCTTACTTACTCACCTCGGCTGCAGTGAAGGAGAGTCCACATGTTTTCGTTGCAGGCCGTGTCAGTGGCACTGTATTGTCCTCAAAGCGGGCAAAAAAGTTATTTAGTCTGCCTGTGAGCAAGACATCCTGGTCCGTGACTGGGCTGGATTTCTTCTTGTAGTCCGTGATTGACTGTAGACCCTGCCACATGCCTCTTGTGTCTGAGCCATTGAATTAAGATTCTACTTTGTCTCTGTACTGACGCTTAGCTTGTTTGATAGCCTTGCGGAGGGAATAGCTGTACTGTTTGTATTCGGTCATGTTACCAGTCACCTTGCCCTGATTAAAAGCAGTGGTTTTGCGCTTTCAGTCTCACGCGAATGCTGCCATCAATCCACGGTTTCTGGTTAGGGAATGTTTTAATCGTTGCTATGGGAACGACATCTTCAACGCACGTTCTAATGAACTCGCACACCGAATCAACGTATTCGTCAAGATTGTTATCTGACGCAATACGAAACATATCCCAGTCCACGTGATGGAAGCAGTCTTGGAGTGTGGAGTCAGCTTGGTCGGACCAGCGTTGGACAGACCTCAGCGTGGGAGCCTCTTTGTTTTAGTTTCTGTCTGTAGGCAGGGATCAACAAAATGGAGTCGTGGTCAGCTTTTCCGAAAGGGGGGCAGGGCAGGGCCTTATATGCGTCGCGGAAGTTAGAGTAACAATGATCCAAGGTTTTTCCACCCCTGGTTGCGCAATCGATATGCTGATAAAATTTAGCGAGTCTTGTTTTCAGATTAGCCTTGTTAAAATCCCCAGCTACAATGAATGCAGCCTCCGGATAAATGGATTCCAGTTTGCAAAGAGTCAAATAAAGTTCGTTCAGAGCCATCGATGTGTCTGCGTGGGGGGGAGATATATACGGCTGTGATTATAATCGAAGAGAATTCTCTTGGTAGATAATGCGGTCTACATTTGATTGTGAGGAATTCTAAATCAGGTGAACAGAAGGATTTGAGTTCCTGTATGTTTCTTTCATCACACCATGTCTCGTTAGCCATAAGGCATACACCCCCGCCCCTCTTCTTACCAGAAAGATGTTTGTTTCTGTCAGCGCGATGCGTGGAGAAACCCGCTGGCTGCACCGCCTCGGATAGAGTCTCTCCAGTGAGCCATGTTTCCGTGAAGCAAAGAACGTTACAGTCTCTGATGTCCCTCTGGAATGCTACCCTTGCTCGGATTTCATCAACCTTGTTGTCAAGAGACTGGATATTGGCGAGAAGAATGCTAGGGAGTGGTGCACGATGTGCCCGTCTCCGGAGTCTGACCAGAAGACCGCCTCGTTTCCCTCTTTTTCGGAGTCGTTTTTTTGGGTCGCTGCATGGGATCCATTCCGTTGTCCTGTTTGAAAGGCAGAACACAGGATCCGCGTCGCGAAAAACATATTCTTGGTCATACTGATGGTGAGTTGACTCTGATCTTATGTTCAGTAGTTCTTCTCGACTGTATGTAATGAAACCTAAGATGACCTGGGGTACTAATGTAAGAAATAACACGTAAAAAAACAAAAAACTGCATAGTTTCCTAGGAACGCGAAGCGAGGCGGCCATCTCTGTCGGCGCCGGAACATCAGTTCCACCTTGTGTGAATGACTGTGTTTTTTTGAGAGGGGTGTAATTAGAGAAACCGAAACAGTTCTGTCTGGTACAGAATACAAAAACAGAAAACAACTACCCACAAACACAGGTGGGAAGAGGCTACCCTAAGTATGGTTCTCAATCAGAGACAACGATTGACAGCTGCCTCTGATTGGGAACCATACCAGACCAAACACATAGAAATACAACACACAGAACAAAACAGAATGAAAAACATAGAATGCCCACCCCAACTCACACCCTGACCAAACCAAAATAGAGACATAAAAAAGGAACTAAGGTCAGGACGTGACAAGAATGTTATGAAGAGTGATCAGATGAATTGCAAATTAATTGAAAAGTCCCTCTTTGCCATGCAAATTAACTGAATCCCCCCAAAATATGTCCACTGCGTTTCAGCCCTGCCACAAAAGGACCAGTTGACATCATGTCAGTGATTCTCTTGTTATCACAGGTGTGAGTGTTGATGAGGACAAGGCTGTTGATGAGGACAAGTGTTGATAACAGATTGGAAGCTTCAAAAGGAGGGTGGTGCTTGGAATCATTGTTCTTCCTCTGTAAATCATGGTTACCTGCAAGGAAACACGTGCTGTCATCATTGCTTTGCACAAAAAGGGCTTCACAGGCAAGGAAATTGCTGATATTGCTCCTAAAGTTGATTCAGCTGCGTGATCGGGGCACCAGCAGTACAGAGCTTGCTCAGGAAAGGCATCAGGGCAGGTGTGAGTGCATCTACACGCACAGTGAGGCGAAGACCTTTAAATGAACTGGTGTCAAGAAGGGCAGCAAGCAAAGAAGCCACTTCTCTCCAGGAAAAACATCAGGGACAGACTGATATTCTGCAAAAGTTACAGGGATTGGACAGCTGAGGACTGGGGTAAAGTAATTTTCTCTGATGAATCCCCTTTCCGATTGTTTGTGGCATCCAGAAAAAAGCTTGTGAGCGCTGTGTCATGCCAACAGTAAACAATCCTGAGACCATTCATGTGTGGGTTTGCTTCTCAGCCAAGGGAGTGGGCTCACTCACAATTTTGCCTTAGAACACAACAATGAATAAAGAATGGTAGCAACACATCCTCCAAAAGCAACTTCTCCCAACCATCCAGGAACAGTTTGGTGATGAACAATGCCTTGCCATAAGGCAAAAGTGATAACTAAGTGGCTAGGGGAACAAAGCATCAATATTTTGGGTCCATGGCCAGGAAACTCCCCAGACCTTAATCCCATTGAGAACTTGTGGTCAATCCTCAAGAGGTGGGTGGACAATCAAAATCCCACAAATTCTGACAAACTCCAAGCATTGATTACGCAAGAATGGGCTGCCATCATGTGGCACAGAAGTTTTGACACCCGACTGCCACTGAGCAGACGTTGAATGTCTGCTTTGGAGGACCTTAAAAAGTATGCCTCAGCACTACTTCTGTGCATGTTGCTCTTCTCATGCTCTTCTACCCTTTGGTGAACATGTTTCCAATCTGTCATTCGACTCATAAAAATACAGCTGTCCTCTCTTCCACTGAAACTGGACTGGGCCTGTCATCAACCTCAATGCTCTCCTCCACTGAAACTGGACTGGTCCTGTCATCAAACCAAAAGACCCTCTCTTCTACTGAAACTGGACTGGGCCTGTCATCAACCTCAATGCTCTCCTCTGCTGAAACTGGACTGGGCCTGTCATCAAACCAAAAGACCCTCTCTTCTACTGAAACTGGACTGGGCCTGTCATCATCCTCAATGCTCTCTTCCACTGAAACTGAACTGGGCCTGTCATGAACATCAATGCTCTCTTCCACTGAAACTGGACTGGGCCTGTCATCAACATCAATGCTCTCTTCCACTGAAACTGGACTGGGCCTGTCATCAACATCAATGCTCTCTTCCACTGAAACTGAACTGGGCCTGTCATCAACATCAATGCTCTCTTCCACTGAAACTGTACTGGGCCTGTCATCAACATCAATGCTCTCTTCCACTGGAACTGGACTTGACCTATCATCAACCTGGATATGAATAAAATAATATATAAATTAACTAATAAAGGCCCAATTTTATAAATTGCCATACTATTTCATATCACGTGAATGAAGGACAACACAACACATTTTTTGCGTGGCTTTTACTCGCCATTCACACCAGATGGATGGAATGATGATGATTTTCAATGCATTGTCTAGTAAGTGAAGTGGTAGGAATCAAATTAAAATGCTTATTTTAGCTAAGTAAAATTATACGACAGTAAATCCCTGATACTCGAGTGATTGCCATTTCCCACAAAATCCCGACAGGAAGGCAAAATCTAGGTATTCAGAGCTCTGCTAGGTGTCAAATTTGAGTTTTTCCTCTTGCCGGTTTGAACATCCAGTTACTGTATGTCTTTACCTCAATTATTTATTTCTGGTACATTGACGCAGCAGTAGCTGACCAATTGTACTTGCATTTCACTCATAAATTCTGATATAACATGTTAAATTTGTAACACATGTAGGCACTTTCTATCCAAGATGGCGTAGCAGTCGGACATGCGTCTTTGTCTTGTCCCTTCCTGTCCATTGTATATATAGTTTTCTTCGTATATATTTAGGGACTGAATATACTCTCCTGCAACCTGCCTCACACAATGTGGTACGGATCTGCTATTTTTAAATTGTAATTATTTCACCTCAATGGCCTATTTATTGCCTTATACCTCCCTACTCTTCTACATTTCCACAAACTGTACATATATATTTTCTATTGTGTTATTGACTGTACATTTGTTTATGTGTTGTTTTTGTCACATTTTTAGTTTTAATTTCACCTTTATTTAACCAGGTAAGCTAGTTGAGAACAAGTTCTCATTTGCAACTGCGACCTGGCCAAGATAAAGCATAGCAGTGTGAACAGACAACACAGAGTTACACATGGAGTAAACAATTAACAAGTCAATAACACAGTAGAAAAAAAGAGTCTATATACATTGTGTGCAAAAGGCATGAGGAGGTAGGAGAATAATTAAAATTTTGCAGATTAACACTGGAGTGATAAATGATCAGATGGTCATGTACAGGTAGAGATATTGATCTGCAAAAAAGCAGAAAAGTAAATAAATATAAACAGTATGGGGATGAGGTAGGTAAAATTGGGTGGGCTATTTACCGATAGACGGCAGGGTAGCCTAGTGGTTAGAGCTTTGGACTAGTAACCGGAAGGTTTCAAGTTCAAACCCTCGAGCTGACAAGGTACAATTCTGTCGTTCTGCACCTGAACAGGCAGTTAACCCACTGTTCCTAGGCTGTCATTGAAAATAAGAATTTGTTCTTAACTGACTTGCCTAGTTAAATAAAGGTAAAATAAATGTACAGCTGCAGTGATATATAGCAGTTAGCTGCTCAGATAGCAGATGTTTGAAGTTGGTGAGGGAGATAAAAGTCTCCAACTTCAGCGATTTTTGCAATTCGTTCCAGTCACAGGCAGCAAGGAACTGGAACGAAAGGCGGCCAAATGAGGTGTTGGCTTTAGGGATGATCAGTGAGATACACCTGCTGGAGCGCATGCTACGGATGGGTGTTGCCATCGTGACCAGTGAACTGAGATAAGGCGGAGCTTTACCTAGCATGGACTTGTAGATGACCTGGAGCCAGTGGGTCTGGCGACGAATATGTAGCGAGGGCCAGCCGACTAGAGCATACAGGTCGCAGTGGTGGGTGGTATAAGGTGCTTTAGTAACAAAACGGATGGCACTGTGATAAACTGCATCCAGTTTGCTGAGTAGAGTGTTGGAAGCTATTTTGTAGATGACATCGCCGAAGTCGAGGATCGGTAGGATAGTCAGTTTTACTAGGGTAAGTTTGGCGGCGTGATTGAAGGAGGCTTTGTTGCGGAATAGAAAGCCGACTCTAGATAGTTTCAGAAATAGAGGGTCCAGATTGTCAAGCCCAGCTGATTTGTACGGGTCCAGGTTTTGCAGCTCTTTCAGAACTTCTGCTATCTGGATTTGGGTAAAGGAGAACCTGGAGAGGCTTGGGCGAGTAGCTGCGGGGGGGCGGAGCTGTTGGCCGAGGTTGGAGTAGCCAGGAGGAAGGCATGGCCAGCCGTTGAGAAATGCTTGTTGAAGTTTTCGATAATCATGGATTTATCGGTGGTGACCGTGTTACCTAGCCTCAGTGCAGTGGACAGCTGGGAGGAGGTGCTCTTGTTCTCCATGGACTTCACAGTGTCCCGGAACATTTTGGAGTTAGAGCTAAAGGATGCAAATTTCTGCCTGTAGAAGCTGGCCTTTGCTTCCTGACTGACTGTGTGTATTGGTTCCTGACTTCCCTGAACAGTTGCATATCGCGGGGACTATTCGATGCTATTGCAGTCCGCCACAGGATGTTTTTGTGCTGGTCGAGGGCAGAGAGGTCTGGAGTGAACCAAGGGCTATATCTGTTCTTAGTTCTGCATTTTTTGAATGGGGCATGCTTATCTAAAATGGTGAGGAAGTTACTTTTAAAGAATGACCAGGCATCCTCAACTGACGGGATGAGGTCAATGTCCTTCCAGGATACCCGGGCCAGGTCGATTAGAAAGGCCTGCTCACAGAAGTGTTTGACAGTGATTACAATTACATTTACATTTAAGTCATTTAGCAGACGCTCTTATCCAGAGCGACTTACAAATTGGTGCATTCACCTTATGACATCCAGTGGAACAGCCACTTTACAATAGTGCATCTAAATCTTTTAAGGGGGGATGAGAAGGATTACTTTATCCTATCCTAGGTATTCCTTAAAGAGGTGGGGTTTCAGGTGTCTCCGGAAGGTGGTGATTGACTCCGCTGTCCTGGCGTCGTGAGGGAGTGTGTTCCACCATTGGGGAGCCAGAGCAGCGAACAGTTTTGACTGGGCTGAGCGGGAACTGTACTTCCTCAGTGGTAGGGAGGCGAGCAGGCCAGAGGTGGATGAACGCAGTGCCCTTGTTTGGGTGTAGGGCCTGATCAGAGCCTGGAGGTACTGAGGTGCCGTTCCCCTCACAGCTCCGTAGGCAAGCACCATGGTCTTGTAGCGGATGCGAGCTTCAACTGGAAGCCAGTGGAGAGAGCGGAGGAGCGGGGTGACGTGAGAGAACTTGGGAAGGTTGAACACCAGACGGGCTGCGGCGTTCTGGATGAGTTGTAGGGGTTTAATGGCACAGGCAGGGAGCCCAGCCAACAGCGAGTTGCAGTAATCCAGACGGGAGATGACAAGTGCCTGGATTAGGACCTGCGCCGCTTCCTGTGTGAGGCAGGGTCGTACTCTGCGGATGTTGTAGAGCATGAACCTACAGGAACGGGCCACCGCCTTGATGTTAGTTGAGAACGACAGGGTGTTGTCCAGGATCACGCCAAGGTTCTTAGCGTTCTGGGAGGAGGACACAATGGAGTTGTCAACCGTGATGGCGAGATCATGGAACGGGCAGTCCTTCCCCGGGAGGAAGAGCAGCTCCGTCTTGCCGAGGTTCAGCTTGAGGTGGTGATCCGTCATCCACACTGATATGTCTGCCAGACATGCAGAGATGCGATTCACCACCTGGTCATCAGAAGGAGGAAAGGAGAAGATGAATTGTGTGTCGTCTGCATAACAATGATAGGAGAGACCATGTGAGGTTATGACAGAGCCAAGTGACTTGGTGTATAGCGAGAATAGGAGAGGGCCTAGAACAGAGCCCTGGGGGACACCAGTGGTGAGAGCACGTGGTGAGGAGACAGATTCTCGCCACGCCACCTGGTAGGAGCGACCTGTCAGGTAGGACGCAATCCAAGCGTGGGCCGCGCCGGAGATGCCCAACTCGGAGAGGGTGGAGAGGAGGATCTGATGGTTCACAGTATCGAAGGCAGCCGATAGGTCTAGAAGGATGAGAGCAGAGGAGAGAGAGTTAGCTTTAGCGGTGCGGAGCGCCTCCGTGATACAGAGAAGAGCAGTCTCAGTTGAATGACTAGTCTTGAAACCTGACTGATTTGGATCAAGAAGGTCATTCTGAGAGAGATAGCGGGAGAGCTGGCCAAGGACGGCACGTTCAAGAGTTTTGGAGAGAAAAGAAAGAAGGGATACTGGTCTGTAGTTGTTGACATCGGAGGGATCGAGTGTAGGTTTTTTTCAGAAGGGATGCAACTCTCGCTCTCTTGAAGACGGAAGGGACGTAGCCAGCGGTCAGGGATGAGTTGATGAGCGAGGTGAGGTAAGGGAGAAGGTCTCCGGAAATGGTCTGGAGAAGAGAGGAGGGGATAGGGTCGAGCGGGCAGGTTGTTGGGCGGCCGGCCGTCACAAGACGCGAGATTTCATCTGGAGAGAGAGGGAGAAAGAGGTCAGAGCACCGGGTAGGGCAGTGTGAGCAGAACCAGCGGTGTCGTTTGACTTAGCAAACGAGGATCGGATGTCGTCGACCTTCTTTTCAAAATGGTTGACGAAGTCATCTGCAGAGAGGGAGGAGGGGGGATTCAGGAGGGAGGAGAAGGTGGCAAAGAGCTTCCTAGGGTTAGAGGCAGATGCTTGGAATTTAGAGTGGTAGAAAGTGGCTTTAGCAGCAGAGACAGAGGAGGAAAATGTAGAGAGGAGGGAGCGAAAGGATGCCAGGTCCGCAGGGAGGCGAGTTCTCCTCCATTTCCGCTCGGCTGCCCGGAGCCCTGTTCTGTGAGCTCGCAATGAGTCGTCGAGCCACGGAGCGGGAGGGGAGGACCGAGCCGGCCTGGAAGATAGGGGACATAGAGAGTCAAAGGATGCAGAAAGGGAGGAGAGGAGGGTTGATGAGGCAGAATCAGGAGATAGGTTGGAGAAGGTTTGAGCAGAGGGAAGAGATGATAGGATGGAAGAGGAGAGAGTAGCGGGGGGAGAGAGAGCGAAGGTTGGGACGGCGCGATACCATCCGAGTAGGGGCAGTGTGGGAAGTGTTGGATGAGAGCGAGAGGGAAAAGGATACAAGGTAGTGGTCGGAGACTTGGAGGGGAGTTGCAATGAGGTTAGTGGAAGAACAGCATCTAGTAAAGATGAAGTCGAGCGTATTGCCTGCCTTGTGAGTAGGGGGGAAGGTGAGAGGGTGAGGTCAAAAGAGGAAAGGAGTGGAAAGAAGGAGGCAGAGAGGAATGAGTCAAAGGTAGACGTGGGGAGGTTAAAGTCGCCCAGAACTGTGAGAGGTGAGCCGTCCTCAGGAAAGGAGCTTATCAAGACATCAAGCTCATTGATGAACTCTCCGAGGGGACCTGGATGTTAAGCTTGAAAGGGCTGTGATGAGGGGTGAGGGGTGGTCGTTTGACTGCGGGTCCGTAGCGGATACAGGCAATGAGGCAGTGATCGCTGAGATCCTGGTTGAAGACAGCGGAGGTGTATTTGGAGGGCCAGTTGGTCAGGATGACGTCTATGAGGGTGCCCATGTTTACAGATTTAGGGTTGTACCTGGCGGGTTCCTTGATGATTTGTGTGAGATTGAGGGCATCTAGCTTAGATTGTAGGACTGCCAGGGTGTTAAGCATATCCCAGTTTAGGTCACCTAACAGAACAAACTCTGAAGCTAGATGGGGGGCAATCAATTCACAAATTGTGTCCAGGGCACAGCTGGGAGCTGAGGGGGGGTCGGTAGCAGGCGGCAACAGTGAGAGACTTATTTCTGGAGAGAGGAATTTTTTTAATTAGTAGTTCGAACTGTTTGGGTATGGACCTGGAAAGTAGTATGACATTACTTTGCAGGCTATCTCTGCAGTAGACTGCAACTCCTCCCCCTTTGGCAGTTCTATCTTGACGGAAAATGTTATAGTTGGGTATGGAAATCTCAGAATTTTTGGTGGCCTTCCTGAGCCAGGATTCAGACACGGCAAGGACATCAGGGTTAGAAGAGTGTGCTAAAGCAGTGAGTAAAACAAACTTAGGGAGGAGGCTTCTGATGTTGACATGCATGAAACCAAGGCTTTTTCGATCACAGAAGTCAACAAATGAGGGTGCCTGGGGACATGCAGGGCCTGGGTTTACCTCCACATCACCCACGGAACAGAGGAGGAGTAGTATGAGGGTTGGCTATCAAAACTGGTCGCCTAGAGCGTTGGGGACAAAGAATAAAAGGAGCAGATTTCTGGGCATAGTAGAATATATTCAGGGCATAATACGCAGACAGGGGTATGGTGGGGTGCGGGTACAGCGGAGGTAAGCCCAGGCAAGAGAGAGGTTGTATCTCTGGACATGCTGGTTGTAATGGGTGAGGTCACCGCATGTGTGGGAGGTGGGACAAAGGAGGTATCAGGGGTATGAAGAGTGGAACTAGGGGCTCCATTGTAAGCTAAAACAATGATAACTAACCTGAACAAAAGTATACAAGGCATATTGACATTTGAGAGAGACATACAGCGAGGCATACAGTAATCACAGGTGTTGATTGGGAGAGCTAGCTAAACCAGTAGGTGAGACAACAACAGCTAATCAGCTAGCACAACAACAGCAGGTAAAATGGCGTTGACTAGGCAGGGAGGATCGGATTAACTACACACAGAGCCTGAGTGCGGCCGACAGATAAAACATAAACAAACAGAATGGAGTACCGCGATGAATGGACAGTCCAGCAGGCATCAGCTATGTAGCCAAGTGATCACGGTGTCCAGGGGGCAGCAGTAGATGGGACAGGGAAGCTAGACTGGCGAGTATTACCCAGGCTAAAAAAACTGGCTGGCTGTGCAGAAGGTAAAAGCCGCTAGCAGTGGCTAACAATGACTAAATAGCTTGTAGCTAGTTAGCTGGTTAGCTTCTGGAGGTTCTTGAATGTGTTCTAAAAATTAAAAATAATAGCGATTCCGTATCACACTGGGTGAGGCAGGTTACCGGAAGGTATAATCGTGGGTCCGGATATTGTAGCCCAGGAGTATGCTTCGGTGGTAGCACAGGAGTTCTGGCCGGGCTAGCTTCCAGCTAAGTGGGTGGAAACGCTAGCCAGGAGTAGTCATCCGGGGTTGTGGTTAGCTAGTTGTGAAGATCCAGATGAAAAAGTTCAGTTTGCGGTGGGAATCCGAGGATAAAAATAATAGGTCCGTTATGCTCTGGTTAGAGTCGTGTTGCTCGAACTGGCGAGAGCTTTCCGAGCTAAAGGTTAGCTGATGACCGAGAGCAATGGTTTGCTGACTGTCAGCTGGCTAGCTTCAGTTGAGGGGTTCCGGATCCGAAGTAAATATAAATACTTTAGAAAAAAGCAGATCCACGCGCTACATTGGGTGAGGCGGGTTGCAGGAGAGTATTTAGATGTTGAGGTTTAGAAAAATGTTTTAAAAGATATGCAAAGAACATTTTTTAAAAAACAAAAACTAATATATACAAGGGACACGACACAACATCGGACTGCTAAGCCATCTTGGCCAGCTTTATCTTGGCCAGTTCGCAGTTGTAAATGAGAACTTGTTCTCAACTGGCCTACCTGGTTAAATAAAGGTGAAATAGACCATTTTTAAAAACATATCTTTGGCTTCGCTGTCCTCTCCGTCTACTCTTTTACCCGCAAACCAGGTTGTGGCATCTTCCTCTTGCCGGTCTAGCACTTCGATGTTAGCTTCGGTGGCACTGTTACTAGTACTACTACTACCGAATAAGTCGGTTAGTTTTTTACATTTACTTCTTCTGTCTCTCAAACATTTCAGCCCCAACCGTACGTTTTTTACTCTGCTTTTTCATTTTCTATTGTAGCTAATTTTTGTGCTGTCAATGTGTGTGTGAGTGGGGTGGGGCTAAGGGTTGCATAGACATTCATTTGGAATAGACTGGGGGGGGGGGGTTGTGGGGATGGCCCGTGTCGCTCAACCTTCTGCCAACTTTTTTATTAGTAGTAAAAAAATTACATTAAGGCAGGTGGCCCACTGGCCCAAAGGTAGACCAGCCCACCGGGAATTCTCCCGGTACTCCCGGTGGCCAGTTTGCCTCTAAGGATGGGTCTGGTGCTGAGAGCGAGAACACTTCTCATCGCTCCCGCAAGCTGGGAGGCAGAGACCAGTGTTGCCAACTTAGCAACTTTGTCGCTATATTTAGCGAGTATTCAGACCCCTCTCGCGATTCAGTTTCAAAAATCGACTAACGACAAATCTAGCGAATTTTTCTGCTGTTATTAGAAACTTTTGGAGACTCTGATGTGAAAGCATGTATCGTTCTTACTCTTCTCAACGAGCAGCGGGTGCTGCCTGTGGGCTCCACCAACATCCCAAAGCACTCACATGCGGCCAAGTCCTCGCGCAGCAGTCCCTCCCAGCTGCAGTCAGAGCAGGAGTTGTTCACCCCTCCGCATCCTGACTGCCAATGAATCGCGCATGCGGGAAGCCGCTGCTGGCTGATCCCGCCCTGGCTTACATTCAAAATGTTCTTTGTCTAAAATAAATAACTGCACAAAAATAAATCACCGCATTTGACTCACACAGCCTTATAGTCACTTACTCACCTTGTTCATTGTGTGTGTGCCTCTCTGTTACATACGCTAAACATCTAGCTGTAAACATCTAGCTGGGTAGCTCATCATGTCTAAGTCTAACCTGTACACTCAAAAATACAGAAAGGAGTGGGAATCAAACCCTGAATTCAAAGGCTGGTTGATGAGATGATACACGGGCATACTGCCTGTATTGTAAAGTTGATCTACGCCAAACTTAGTGATGTAAAAAAAACACATGACAACTCAAAAACATACTCAACAGGCAAAGCCTTTATAACAGTTCTTACCAAAACAAGCTGCCATTTATGGTTAAAAAAGAATTACTGCAAAAAAGGCTGAGGCCACCATGGCATTAGCTATCGCTGAACACTGTTCCATGCTGGCATGTGATCACATTGGAGAAGCATGTAGAGCTGCTTTCTCAGACTCCACTGCTGCTACCCACTTTGAAATGCACAGGACAAAGTGGACAGAAATTATTAATGGTGTTCTAGCACCATACTTTCTGAAAACGTTGGTCGCAGATGTGGGTGACCAGCGTTTCAGCCTCCTCGATGAGTCCACGGATGTAAGTGTTTTTAGTACCTGGGGGTTGTGATAAGGTACTTTAGTGATAACAAGCAGACAATTGCATCAACATTTCTGGGGCTTGTTGAGTTGGAGGGAGGAGATGCCAAATTTATAGCCCGTGCTGTTGTGGCTTTCCTCGAGAAGTGTTGTCTTAAAAAAGAGAAACTCCTGGGGATAGGGACTGACAATGCCTCTGTTATGACGGGGATTAACAATGGGGTCCATAAAGTGCTGAAGGAGGAGTATGGCCTCAAATATCTGGTTCTTATTCGCTGTGTGTGCCACTCTCTGCAGCTTGCTGTAAGTCATGCTTCCAATGACACCATCCCCCGTAGTGTGGAGTACTTGGTACGAGAGACTTATAACTGGTTCTCAGTGTCTCCAAAGCGCAGGGAGGCCATATATGAGACCATCAGCTGTGGGGAGAAACCTTTACAGATAACCAAGGTGTGTGCCACACGTTGGCTCTCCATTGAACCCGCGGTTTCACGCATTTTAGACCAGTGGCTGCATTTCGCAGTCACCAAGTCCAGTGAACACTGCTACATGGCTGAGGTTTTATACTCCATGTACAGTGATCCTCAAAACATATTGTATCTGGCTTTCTAGAAGTCAGTGCTGGATGAGGTACAGTTGGCCATCAAGGCTTTTGAGGGAGAGCAAGTAGATCCTCTTAATCTACTTGACAGTTACCTTTTTGAGTCAAAGGCAGCTGAGCTTCACCTTGCGCCTGAGGATGAAAACAATGTCCAAAAGTGGTGTGTAGCCTCTTCACCATCTCCCTCACGAATGAGTTGAAGGTGAGACTGCAGGACAACATTAATATATAATAATAATATAATATATGCCATTTAGCAGACGCTTTTATCCAAAGCGACTTACAGTCATGTGTGCATACATTCTACGTATGGGTGGTCCCGGGAATCGAACCCACTACCCTGGCGTTACAAGCGCCATGCTCTACCAACTGAGCTACAGAAGGACCAGTACATATTGCAATACATATCAGTTTTCAATGTGGAGGAAACTCTAAAGCACAATAAGAGCCCTGGAGAAATAGAAAAAATAGCCAAGCTCCTTGGCTACTCCCCTGCAGAGATAGACAAGATTGTCCAGCAATGGCGTGCCATCCATCTTAGTAAATGGGAATGAGACATAAAATACACTGGGTTTCTGGAGTGAGATTTGGAAGTTCATGGATGCAGCTGATATCAACCCGTTTCAAGAACTTGCCATGGCTTCTGTGTCTGTGTTGTCCTTGCCACACTCGAATGCTGAAGTCGAGAGAGTATTCAGCCAGATGAGTGTGGTAAAAAGCAAACTTAGAAAATAATGTCCTTGCAGACCCTTAACTCCATCCTGCACATTCAATATGGACTGAAGCTGTCTGATGAGGCTTGCTATGAGCACCAGCTGCCTGATAACGTTTTGCAGCTTTTTGGGACATCAGCTGCTTACTCATTTAAGTCAGCTCCCTCAGTTGCTGAACCTGCCATAGAGAGCCTTGACCAAAATGACGATGACCCACTCTTTCTGTGAGCCAGCACAGCCTGTGTGTGTGTGTGGAGGGGGGTCTGGGAAAAACAAAACCATTAACCTGAATTAGGGCCAGACTAGTTACCATAATTTTCTCATATTGCCATTGACAGTTTTTTCTATTGTCTCTTTATGGTCCATTTAGATTGCTAATGTAGATTGTATACAAAAATAAATAAAAAATGTTATGGTTAAAAAATATGTTTTACTGTGACTTGTTGTAGGCTCCTAAGTGGACCATAAGGTTAAAAACCAAACCAAATTAAGAAAACTAAACTAAAAAACTTTAAAAAACTTTTAAAAAATAATTTGAAAAAACTAAGTAACTCCACCAGTGTCTCTTTTAGGTCACGTTTGCCGGTCCCGAGCCCGGATAAAGGAGGAGTGTTGGAATTGTGACATTAAAAAAAAGAAGAATCGACAGAAGAAAGTTCATTTGTATTTCTAAACACATTTAGGGTGTTTTTTACTCACTTTTTTGTCTCTCCCATGACGTTATTTCTCTCTCCTACAGCGTCCATCACGATTACATGCACATGGCCAATTATTCAAATTAGGCGATGACGTCAGTTAGCGACTTCTAGCGACTTTTAGGACAGCCAATAGCTACTTTCATTACTGAGGAGTTGGCAACACTGGCAGAGACGTCTTGTTTCATAACAAGACACAAAGCAGACTTCTTTCAACTCCAGTGAACTGGACATAAACCCCAGCTGACAACTTCCAGTGCCGAAACAGAACGAGGGGGCGGGCAAGTAAGAGAGAGGGAGAGAGAGTTGTTTGAGGGTGGAGAAGAGGAATAAAGTTATGCACTGGAACGATTCCTCCTTGGCACAGACGTCAATTCAACATCTATTCCACGTTAGTTCAACATCATATCATTGAAATTACGTGCTCAGTGAATGGCCCGTCTGTCATTTTATACTAGGCTACAGGTGGACATTTCGTTCCATTATAAAGAAACAATTATGCCACAACGAACCCTTAAAACTAGTGATAGAAAGTTCCATTTAAATTCCCCCATTGTGTTTAAAGGCCATAGTTTATTTTCTCATAGGTTGTTAACACACAACCTGTTGAATGACAACATTTAGGGCCAAACACTGCAGTTAAGGGTTTTCTTGCTGTTGGTAAGTAGAGTAGTGTAACTTGGTATCCCTTAAAGAGAGCCCCTCTATACTGTTTTGTAATGGTGTTTATTCTATACAAGAGCAAGGTAATATTGATTAGAAAGTCTTTACTTCAGCATCACTGTGTAGCAAGCTCCATTTAGTGCATAGTAAGTAATGCCTAACTTGGCCCACTTGTACTGGTATTTGTGGACCGCCTGCCCCGCCTCTCAGTCCCCAGTGCGTTACACCAATTAAAGCACAACGTGCTGTCAATGTAATGACCTGAGGAGTAATTGTTTTTGACAAGCAACAAAACACAAAAATCCTCCCCTCCGATTAGTCCAGGGCAGGGGGTGGGGTGGAAGTCAGGGGTGTGTGGGAGTGAGGAGGAACTATCCTCATCATGATTAAATGGCATCCCTGGCCACGTCCTCAGAGCATGCGCAGAGCAGCTGGCTGGTATGTTTATGGGCATACAGTGCCTTGCAAAAGTATTCACCCCCTTGGCCATTTTTCCTATTTTGTTGTATTACAACCTGTAATTTAAATTGATTTTGATGTTGATTTCATGTAATGGACATTCACAAAATAGTCCAAATTGGTGAAGTTAAATGAAAAAAAATAATTGTTTAAAAAAATGCAAAAAAAATTACAACGGAAAATGGCACTTGTATTCACCCCCTTTGCCATGAAGCCCCTTGTAACGCGGTTCTTCCTGGGAAGGAGAGGCGGACCAAAACGCAACGTGGTTATTTTTATACATCTTTAATAAAGATGGTAACTTGGACAATGTATAATACAAAATAAGAAACGTGAAAAACCAAAACAGCCCTATCTGGTGCAACAAACACAAAGACAGGAACAATCACCCACAAAACCCAACACCAAACAGGCTAACTAAACATGGTTCCCAATCAGAGACAATGACTAACACCTGCCTCTGATTGAGAACCATATCAGGCCAAACACAGAAACAGACAAACTAGACACACAACATAGAATGCCCAATCAGATCACTTAAAAAAAAAGAAATTGGGGGGAAAAAAATACTTTATTACATGGTATTTTAATTTAACTAAACAAAAACCCCAAACAAAACCTCAGGGGAGCATCTTCCCTCCCCGTCATCCTACAAACTACCTTTGCCTATCTCCCAGTCCCTAATCTATCCCCTTACAAATCTAAATGACACCCAGCCCTAAACCCCCTTCCACCTCTCCCGGGCAGCATGCTGCCCCCACTTCTTCTCCTCCCTCTTCATCCTCCCCCTCAAATCTCCTTCCACCCTCCTCACTATCGCTTCCACCCCCCAATCTCTCCCTGTCTTCACCATGTTCTGCCTGGCTTCCCACAGCCCCCGTTTAAAGAGACTCATGAGAAGCCAGAGCAGAAACCTGTCCCTATCCGTCCCTCTCGCTCTCCCTTACACCTCTCTCTAACCTGGCCCACGTCAATACAAAATCCCCCCTTACCAAACCTAACAACACCCGTGCCCTAGCCCATACTACTCCGGCAAAGGCACAGTCCCAAAAGCATAGTCTCCTCCCTGCCACAAGATGATCTTGGACAGGTGGGGGATTTCGCCGGTACATGATGGAACGTACCGGCAAACACTTGTGGAGGCTCAACCAATTCAGGTCCTTGAGCCTGTTGGCCAGACCCCGCGCCTGCACTCCCTCCCAGACCACTGGCAACAGCCGCCCAGACAACTTACTACCCAAAGACCTGGGTACAAAAATATAGTCCAGCCTCCGCGCAACCCCCCTGGAGTTGCGCCATGTAGGACCGTCCATGTTCGGAGTAGTGTGCAGACCACCATCTACCAGGCCATGACAAGCCATTAGCCTGGCAATGGCGCCTGCACTGCTATCCCCCCCTCTTCCTAAATCTGTATTAAAATCCCCCCTATCACTAATTTCCTATTTGTGACACACAGGGGCGTCAGACAGTCCACCATCTCCCTCCTGTCTGCCACCACCTGTGGCCCATACACTACCACTAATCTAAATTTACAATCCCTTATCGTGACATCCACCCCTATAACCCTCCCCTGCATTACCACAAAAGAATCCTCCACTTTTACCTCCCTGTGCCCACACAGAATCCCTACCCCCGAAGAGTGCACCCCCCCAACACCCCAAACCGATTCCCCCTTGTCCCACTCCCTCTTAAACCTATTAACATCCCCTCCATCCCTCAGGTGAACCTCCTGTAAAAAACAAAAATCAAACCCCACACCCTCCAAATAACTAAAAACCTCCCTCCTCTTAACACAATCCCTTAAACCCCTTACATTTAAACTAACAAAAGTAAAATTAGACCCCATGAAAGAATAAAATAAAAACATGTAATACACTCAAATTCTAAACCCAGACAGAAAAAAACAAAAACAGGAGACTCACCCGATGCTCCCCTGCTCCATATGTACCGGTGAGAACACCATCCGTACTCCCGACATTCCCCCCTCTTCCTCCATCTCACCAACCCAGGATGCAGGATTAGTGTTTGGCTCCGGGGTGCCCTGCACCCTGGGTCTACCCCCACAATCCTCCCCTCCCCAGTGCTGCAGCTGGATTGGAAAAAAATTGGGGAGGCTGAGTCCCCAAACAAAAAACTCCCCACTTCCTCCTGTACCCAGTCCTGAGTCTTGTTAGGTGTGTCCCCACCCAACAGAAGTTGAGGGCCTGGGGAAACCAGCAGCAACCCCAAGGTTTCTCCCACCCCCATCACTCTCTTGGCCATCCCCTCTCTCTCACTGTCGGCCAATCGCTCCCTCCTCTTCATTCTCTTCTTTGGTGATGACGGCAGTAGAGAGGTACCACCCCCCGCCAGCTCCTCCACCATACCCCTCATCTCTTCCACCAGGGCACATTCCCCCCAGTCCACTTGCTCTTCCACCGTCTCCTTCTCCACCACTCCTCCCTCGCTTTCTTCTCTCTCATGCTCCTCCACTCGATTGCCTTCTTCCGCCGCTTTTCCTGGTTCTCCTACTCCCGTGCCTTCCGTTTCCTTCTCTCTTCCATCCGCCGCTTCTTGCTCCTCCTCCTTCCTTGTGGCCTTCCTCTCTGGACCTGTACTCTGGTCATGAGGCGTGCTTCCTTCCCCTCCTCTTCTTCCCCCATCACCCACCCCTGCTCCCCCCCCCCAGCCGCAGACGCATATGACCTCTGACGGGCCGGGCACCCCCGCCACAGGTGTGCTGACGAGCCACACCATGGCACGTCTTAGGCTTGTCACAATCCCTCGCCTCGTGATCCTCAGATGCACAAAATCTGCATTTTCTTGTACGGCATGAGGCGAATATGTGACCGTAGGCCATACAGCGTCTGCAAAATGGGGGCTGACGTGCATAATACAACGTCCCCCTGTCAGCCCCTAGGGAGAACATAGCAGGAGGATGGAGGTAGCCACCATGTCCCTTTGGGTCCTCTCTGAGGAGGGCCTGGAAGCCTCTCCTCCCATTCCAAAACCCAAGGGAGTCTTTGGGGTGCCTTGCTGAGGAGACGTTATCCATGTATCTCCCCAGAAAAGCCCTCACCTCTTCGTCCTTAACGTAAGGGTTGTATATGTTGACAGTTACAACCCTAAAGTTATTCTTCGCCAGGCTTGTTATTTCGTAGTGGCACATCGGCCTCTCACCTCCCACTGCTCTTGCCCTTCTCAGGATATCATCGTGTTTTTCCTCTGTATATAGTGCCACGTCGTATGCTCCCTCCAACGAGTTGCCTTGGAAACAAAACACGTCCTTCACCGTCAGCTTTAGAATCCCCATCAATATTATCCTTCCAAAAGATTCCCGTCCTAAAGGCTCCAACTCCTTTTCCTTCCAAGCAAACCGAATCGTGTTGGCCAGCCCAGTCCCAGGGACCGACCGTGTTGATGTATTTAGCACCATCTCCGCAAGGAGAATGGCGCTCGTTCTCTTCTCTTCCAAAACAAGTGAAAAGAAAAAAAAACAAGTGACTGAGCCTATCTGGTGCAAACAAACACAGAGAAGGGAACAAACACCCACAAAACCCAACACCAAACAGGCAAACTAAATATGGTTACCAATCAGAGACAATGACTAACACCTGCCTCTGATTGAGAACCATATCAGGCCAAACACAGAAACAGACAGAGTAGATACACAACATAGAATGCCCACTCAGATCACACCCTGACCAACCAAAACATAGAAACATACATAGCAAACTATGGTCAGGGTGTGACACCCCTAAATAAGATCTGGTGCAACCAATTACCTTCAGAAGTCACATAATTAGTTAGATTGCACACAGCTGGACTTTATTTAAGTGTCACATGATCTCAGTATATATACACCTGTTTTGAAATGCCCCAGAGTCTGCAACACCCCAAAGTATGGGGCACCACCAAGCCAGCGTCACTATGTGCGCCATTCTCCTTTACTATGAAGACCAAGGAGCTTGCCAAACAGGTCAGCGACAAAGTTATGGAGAAGTACTGATCAGGGTTGGGTTATAAAAGATATCCAAAACTTTGAACATCCAACAGAGCACCATTGAATCCATTATTAAAAAATGGAAAGTATATGGCATCACAACAAACCTGCCAAGAGAGGGCTGCCCACCAAAACTCACAGACCAGGCAAGGAGAGCATTAATCAGAGAGAAAACAAGAGACCAAATATAACCCTGAAGGAGCTGCAAAGCTCCACAGCGGAGATTGGAGTATCTGTCCATAGGACCACTTTAAGCCGTGCACTCCTCAGAGCTGGGCTTTATGGAAGAGAGGCCAGAAAAATCCATTGCTTAAAACCTCAGCCTGTCTGACGTGCCCAAAGTAAACTACCTGTTACTCAGGCCCAGAAGCTAGGATATGTATATAATTGGTAGAATTAGATAGAAAACACTCTGAAGTCTCTAAAACTGAGTATTAGAGAACTGATATAGCAGAAGAAAACCAGAGGAAAATCCATCCGGAAATGGGTTTTTTTGGAGCTCCGAATGACTTCCAATGCAATGCTATTGAAAGATCTAATTTCCGCCTCCCAGATTGCAGTTCCTATGGCTTCCACTAGATATCAACAGTCTTTATACAAGGTTATAGGATTGTTTTTTTCAAATGTTAAGAATTTGTAGTTTTTTTCAAGGTGAGCGCCAGGGCAAATGTAGTCTTTTTGCGGGCGTGAACGTGGGCGCACTCTTCGTTCATTTCCTTTCCTAATGAACATTGTAATCTCCGTCTGTAATATTATCGTTTATTTAGATATTAGACAACCTGAGGATTAATGAAAAACATTGTTTGACTCGTTTGGACGAACTTTGCTGGTAACTTTTTGGAATCCTTTGTATTCATGTTGAAGGAGTGGATTATTGGATTCAATGGCGCCAACTAAATGGTGTTTTTGGGATATAAAGAACTTTATCAAACAAAATGAGCATTGTGTAGCTGGGACCCTTGGGATTGCAAACAGAGGAAGATCTTAAAGTAAGTGATTTATTTTATCGCTATTTGTTATTTTGTGACGCCTGTGCTGGTTTGGAAAATATGCTAATGTGAGGCGCTGTTCTCAGACAATCGAATGCTATGCTTTTGCCGTAAAGCCTTTTTGAAATCTGACAATGCAGTTCGATTACCAAGATTCTAAGCTTTTGGACCATGTAAGACACTTGTATTTTCATGAATGTTTAATATTACAAAAGGCATGTGGGAGACTCCTAAAACATATGCAAGAACGTACTCTGGTCAGATGAGTTAGCTTTTTGGCCTTCAAGGAAAACTATGCCTGGCGCCAACCCAACACCTCTCATCACCCGAAAACACCATCATGTTTTTCATAGGCAGGGACTGGGAAACTGGTCAGGAATGATGGATGGTGCTAAATACAGGGAAATTCTTGAGGGAAGCCTGTTTCAGTTTTCTAGAGATTTGAGACTGGGACGGAGGTTCACCTTCCAGCAGGACAATGACCCAAAGTATACTGCGAAAGCAACACTCGAGCGAGTGGTTTAAGGAGAAACATTTAAATGTTTTGGAATGGCCTAGTCAAAGCCCAGACCTCAATCCAATTGAAAATCTGTGGTATGACTTAAATTGCTGTACACCAGCGGAACCCATCCAACTTCAAGGAGCTGGAGCAGTTTTGCCTGGAAGAATGGGCAAAAATCCCAGTGGCTAGATGTGCCAAGCTTATAGAGACATACCCCAAGAGACTTGCATCTGCAACTGCTGCAAAATATGGTTCTACAAAGTATTGACTTTGGAGGGGTGTAACGACTCTCCTCTTCGTCTGATGTTGAATAGGAATCGTCGGACCAACAAGCAGCGTCGTAAGTGTTCATCGTAAATTTAATGAAATTAACTGAACACTGAATGACAAAAACAACAAGATATTGAACGAGACCGAAACAGTTCTGTCTGGTACAGAATACAAAGACCGAAAACAACTACCCACAAACCCAGGTGGGAACAGGCTACCTAAGTATGGTTCTCAATCAGAGACAACGATTGACAGCTGCCTCTGATTGGGAACCATACCAGGCCAAACACATAGAAATACAACACACAGAACAAAACATAGAATGCCCACCCCAACTCATGCCCTGACCAAACCAAAATAGAGACATAAAAAAGGAACTAAGGTCAGGACGAGACAGGGGATGAATAGTTATGCACTCAAGCTTTCTGTTTTTTTATCTTGTTTGTTTCACAATAAAAAATATATTTCATCTTCAAAGTGGTAAGCATGTTGGGTAAATGAAATTATATAACCCCCCAAATATCTATTTTAATTCCAGGTTGTAAGGCAACAGAATAGGAAACATGCCAAGGGGGTGAATACTTTCACAAGCCACTGTATTCAATCGCACAGCAGAGGGTGCACCCACCTATCTACATCGACGGGAACGCAGTGGAGAAGGTGGAAATCTTCAAGTTCCTTGACGTACACGTCACTAACGAACTGAAATGGACCACCCTCACAGACAGTGTGGTGAAGGCACAACACAGCCTCTTCAACCTCAGGAGGTGGAAGAAATTTGGCTTGTCACCTAAAACCCTCACAAACGCACAATTGAAAGTTTCCTGTCGGGCTGTACCACCGCCCGCAATGGAAGGCTCTCCAGAGGGTGGTGCAGTCTGCCCAACGCATTACCGGGGGCAAACTACCAGCCCTCCAGGACACCTACAGCACTTGATGTCACAGGAAGGCCAAAAAAGATAACCAAAGACATCAACCACCCGAGCCACTGCCTGTTCACCCCGTTATCATCCAGAAGGTGAGGTCAGTACAGGTGCATCAAAGCTAGGATCTAGAGACTGAAAAACAGCTTCTATCTCAAGGCCATTAGACTGTTAAACAGCCATCACTAGCACATTAGAGGCTGCTGCCTGTAAGCATAGACTAGATATCACTGGCCACTTTAAGGAATGGAACACTAGTCACTTTAATCATGTTTACATGTCTGGCATTACTCATCTCATATGTATATACTGTATTCTGTGGTATATTAGTCACTTAATGTTTACATATCTTACTTGTATACTCATCTCATATGTATATACTGTATTCTATACTATTCTACTGTATCTTAGTCCGCTCTGACAGTTCGTCCATATGAATATAGTCTTAATTCATTCCTACTTAGGTGTGTGTGTGTGTGTGTGTGTGTGTGTGTGTGTGTGTGTGTGTGTGTGTGTGTGTGTGTGTGTGTGTGTGTGTGTGTGTGTGTGTGTGTGTGTATATGTTGTGTAATTTGTTGGATATTACTTGATAGAGTTTACTGCACTGTCGGAGCTAGAAGCACAAGCCCGCAAAAACATCTGCTAATCACGTGTATGTGACCAATAAAATGGGATTTGATTTGATTACGTTGTGGTATAAAACAGTTGCTGAGGTTGCTAAGGTTCATGAGCTGAACCATATCATAAATATCATCCTCCTCTTCCTTCTACTCATCATCATCCTCATTGCATGGGTCAGACTAATCCTGTCTGTCCTGAATGTCTGTATGTAAATTTCACTTGTTGCTCCAGATAAGATGCAAAACTGCAATGTTCTGGATCAAATTTAATGGAATACGCAATTTTGCAATCTGATCTGGTCACTTCTTATGGTATAGGGGACCATTTGGGCAAAAAACAGGGAAGATGCACCGTGGCAAATTTATATAAAAATCAAACTTTCATTAAATCGCACATGTAAGATACTCAATTAAAGCTACACTCGTTGTGAATCCAGCCAACATGTCAGATTTTAAAAAGGCTTTTCGGCGAAAGCATAAGAAGCTATTATCTGATGATAGCACAACATTCAACAAATAGGGGAGCATATTTCAACCCTGCAGGAGCTACACAAAACACAGAAATAAAATATAAAACATGCCTTACTTTTGACGAGCTTCTTTTGTTGGCACTCCAATATCTCCCATAAACATCACAATTGGTCATTTTGTTCGATTAATTCCGTCCATATATATCCAAATGTCAATTTATTTGGTGCGTTTGATTCAGAAAAAAAACAGCTTCCAAAAATCGCAACGTCACCACAAAATATTTCAGAAGTTGCCTATAAACTTTGCCAAAATATTTCAAACTAATTTTGTAATACAACTTTAGGTATTTTTAAACGTTAATAATCGATCAAATTGAAGACGGGTCTATCTGTGTTCAATACAGGAAGACAACAAACCATGGTAATTTTCACGTCTTGCGCACTCTCAACAGTGTTACCTAGTTCCTAGATTGCCGTACTTCTTCATTGCACAAATGAATAACCTCAACCAAATTCCAAAGACTGGTGACATCCAGTGGAAGCGGTAGGAACTGAAAACCAGTTCCTAAGAAATATTGTTTGCCAATGAGAATGCACTGAACAGACAGAGACCTAAAAAAAAAATCATAGTGGTTTGTCCTCGTGGTTTTACCTGCTACATAAGTTCTGTTATACTCACAGACAACATTCAAACAGTTTTAGAAACTTCAGTGTTTTCCATCCAATTCTACTACTGATATGCATATCTTATATTCTTGGCATGAGTAGCAGGAAGTTGAAATTGGGTACGCTATTTATCCAAAAGTGTAAATGCTGCCCCTTATCCCAAAAAGGTTAAATGGTCAAATTGTGTGGAAATGTTCCACATTCAGGTTGCTCTGAATAACAGAAAAGCTAAAAAAAAAAAATTGATAGCATTCAATAGACAGGATAGTGCTCTTGCACAATAACTGTAACAGGTGCAGGGGGTGTGAAATAGTATCACAAGAGAACTATTCATGTTCTATTTCAAATACTGATTTAGATATCTCACTATGGGATATAACTGAGAGTGTCCACAAGCTCAAAGTAACCAATCACACAGCATCTTTTGTAGACAGCCAGATCGAGGGGCGAATGAGGTGAGCCCCTCTCCTCCATAAAGGGAGCTACTCACCCACCAATTTTCACCTCTCTTCCTTGCGGAATTGATTGCGTTCACAATAGGTTCTCCTCAGCTTGACTGTTCTGTTCTCAGGTGAACTGTGAGGTTAACACTGCCGAACTTCAGCTCCTGTCGATAGTTGAGTAGCAATCGAAAGGTTTTTGCTTTGAGAAACCTTAATTTCTACTTGTCAGTCAGCCTCTGTCTAGCTAATGCCATATGGCTAGCTATCCTGCCTATTGAATGCTATCAAAATATTTGAGCTTTTCTGTTATTTAGAGCAACCTAAATGTGGAACATTTCCACACAATTTGACCATTTAACAGATCAGTTAGCCCGCAAAGTTTCGGGTGACTAGGTTAGCACATGCCGTAAGGTTTTAGCTAACTTGGCTAACTATCTGCAAAGCAAGCTAACCACCCTAACAAAAGGCTAGCTCTCGCTGCAAGGATTAATCTAAAACAGCTAGCTAGCTACAAGCATGCTAACCACACCAGCATTTTTGCCTGCAACAAGGTACTATTGCTAGCTCTCTTCTCTCATCTAGTTCAAACCTTCATTTACTTGTTCGTATAAACTAGATCTATTGTTAGCCTCACGGCTCTACGGTTGTGGGAAGACATTTACTCGAAGTCAAACTGCCACACACGGTCCCCTTCGGCCAACACGGTGCTAGCTACAACACAACATAGCAGGTAATGCATCACTAGCCTCGCAGCTGTAGCTTTCCCAAACATCCCAGCTAGCTTGAACTGCAAGGCTTCTACTAGTTATCCTATACCTAACTGAAGCCCAGAGCTTACACATTGTTTTTGCAACAAGTGTTTTCAGCATATCCCTGTTCTATGCAATGGCCACTGCTGCCTCATCCCTAGACGAGTCTAGCACAGCACTCGAACCATCACGTTCTTGTGTTTGTGGCTCCATGATTGCTGGGAAGGCCTTCTGTGCATTAATTGTCTGGGAAGAGAACATGCTCGACAACCCTGAGTCCTGTAAGCATCGTAAATTGCTCTCTAGAGCCGGTTTGAAATGGAGGCTAAAACGCTCCACTGTTTCTACTCTGTCCCTTCCCTTTCAGCCACCGGTTGAGACAGGCTCAACCCCCCACAACCGAGCTCAGCTGGGGCGAGGTTATGGATAGCCTCGATTCCCTCTCCTCATTGTATGACGTAGCTATGGGATGACAAGGACAGGATTTTTCTCGTGGGTCTCCTAGACTTTGGACCCCGAAAGGGACCTGGGAAAAGACTCCCATCCTGCATAGTCCCCGCTATAAGCAACTGCTCTGCTTAATGTAGTCCCAGCCTGCCTCAGAGAGGCTAGGAGCTCATAGGATAAGCCCCTTACGAGCAATATTCTGATAGGGGCTTCCCGAGCATGAACATGCATGGAACCCTCCCATGGACCACCTCCACCCCACACGCTAAATATAAGCTGACAAAATGGCGCCGGAAGCAATGGCGGCAGTTTTACAGGCGCCCAACCAATTGTGCTATTATGTGTTTGTTTTTTGCGTTATTAGTAACTTATTTTGTACATAATGTTTCTGCAACTATCTTACGAAGAAAAAAAGAGCTTCTAGATGTCAGGACAGCAATTATTTGCAAGAGGAAGTGACGCAGGTACAGAGGACAAAGAGCCAGATGCCTGGTCAGGACCCGGAAAAGGCGAGTGGGAAAGCTGCCTTTACCATCAATACTACCCGCCATCGTGCAATAATTGGACAATAAACTAGACGAGGTACACCATGAAGGTACACCATGAATATCATACCAACAGGACAGGGGGTAAATTGCAGGCCACACTACTTGCCAAGAGTTTTCAGCTATACTTTTCGTGGCTGTTTATTTACCACCACAGACAGATGCTGGCACTAAGACCGCACTCAGCTGTATAAGGAAATTAGGAAACAAGTAACCACTTACCCAGAGGCGGTGCTCCCAGTGGCCGGAGACTTTAATGCAGGGTTCTACCAAATTTCCATCAACATGTTAAATGTGCAACCAGAGGGAAAAAAATTCTAGATCACCTGTACTCCACACACAGAGACGGGTAGAAAGCTCTCCCTCGCCCTCATTTGGTAAATCTGACCACAACTCTATCCTCCTGATTCCTGCTTACAAGCGAAAATTTAAGCAGGAAGCACCAGTGACTTGATCTATAAAAAAGTGGTCAGATGAAGCAGATGCTAAACAACAGGAGTGTTTTGCTATCACAGACTGGAGTATGTTCCGGGATTCTTCCGATGGCATTGAGGAGTACACCACTGGCTTTATCAATAAGTGCATTGAGGACGTCGTCCCCACAGTGACTGTACGTACATACCCGAACCAGAAGCCATGGATTACAGGCAACATTCGCACTGAGCTAAAGGGTAGAGCTGCCACCTTCAAGGTGCGGGACTCTAAACCGGAAGCTTACAAGAAATCCTGCTATGCCCTGCGACGAACCATCAAACAGGCAAAGCGTCAATACAGGGCTAAAACTGAATCATACTACACCAGCAACAAGCTGGCTTTGGGGGCTCAAGACCCCCGGCTACTCAGCAGACTTCCAATACCCAGGCCAAGCCCCTGAACCAAGGCAGACCTGGAGTTAAACAGTCCTTTGCTGTGGCCGCAGCAAAGTTCTGCCCTCCTAATCCCGAAAGGAAGCAGGTAGTGTCGGCCAACCTAAGGCTTAGCCCTATGTGGCAGAGGAGGATAGTGTGCAAAGCCTCCAGCTTCATTGCCCGATCCTCTCTCTCTTGCGCTCTCTCTCTCTTTCTCAGGTTTAAAATAAGCCGTCCCTCCCCCTTTTCGCCTCACGTGACCGTGTGGAGGCATGTCTACATTGGGAGAAGAACCCTATTCCCTGTGTAGCTGTCACGAATATCACCGAAGGTGGCGCCCCTTCCTGTTCAGGTGGCGCTCGGCGGTCGTCGTCGCCGGTCTACTAGCTGCCACCGATCCCTTTTTCCTTTTAGTTCTTTTTTGTCTAATTGTTTTCACCGGTTCCTTGTTGGTGTTTTGGGGTGGGTATTATTTAAGTTAGTTTAGCCCGCTTGTGTTTGTGCGGGCTTGTTGTCGTTGTACGTAAGAGGTGTATTGTTTATTTGGGTTTTCGCTGTCCGGTTTATTTACAAGTGGTCCTTGGGTTGTGTTTGCGCCTGTGTTTTGGCTTCACCCATTGTTGTACCTGTTCCTGGTTACTTTGGACAATAAAGCATTTTTCCCTTGAATCTTCTGCTCTCTTTGCCTGACTCCACACCCATCACTCTTCAGACGTTACAGTAGCAGTGTTCTTTCACATGGGAAAATGGGGGATGTGCACTCTTACCCCCAGGAGCCAGGATCAGGTATATTATACCCACATGCCTCAGACGCATTATGAGGATATCCCAGCAATGGGACACACTCTATGCCCTCCCCGGTGATGTTATAACGCCCTGGGGTGTGCATGAGGCACTCGCAATTATTTCAACGAGTTTCTGAGAGCCCGCCCTACACATCTATCCAGAAAGACAGACTGGTAGTAGCAACAACCCTATTAGGGTTTTGGAGACCCTGTCCCTATTTTGTGTTATGCACCACTAGGGATGGAAGCACCGGCACACCCTCTCAAGGGGAATTCCCTAGGTATTTTCTCTCTCCTAGGCCTGACACCCTCCACTATAACTGAGCGAGGTTACAGGCTTTATCTTCATCTTCAAGCTCCTCGGTGACAAGGGTCCTGAAAATACATTTTATTTGCAGTAAATGCTTTAGCTGGCTAGATTCTTTACATCCACAGTTTCACAAAACGATAGCTTGTGTGAAAAACAGTGAACAGCACGAATTACAAATTCATTCCCATGTCATAACACTAACTGGCTAATGTTAGCTAGTCATAACTTGCTAAAGAGCAATTTTTGTAAATTAAAAATATGCACAAACATTTAACTAACATTCCTCTCAATTGTACATTTTTTGCTTGACTCGTTATGATGTTATAACTACTTACATGTGGTTCCACTGTAATGTTTTGTTAGCCATCTTCACCCAGGGACAGGTGGCTCACGTCAAATTCGTAATTGGAACCATTCAATATGATTGGTCATGTAAAAACATTGGGATCCAAATGCATAATGAGTGCTCTATCTCCCCCTTGTTGTGGTCAGGAGCAATGAAGCCATGTCGCTGGGTACCTCCTAAGTCCCGCAGTGTAAGCTCACAACTTTTAAAGGAGGAACCACTGTACTCATTAAAGGGTTTTTCTTTATTTTTACTATTTTCTACATTGTAGAAAAATAGTGACGACATCAAATCTATGAAATTATACATATGGAATCATGTAGTAACCAAAAAAGTGTTAAACAAATCCAAATATATTTGAGATTCTTAAAATAGCCAAGCTTTGCTTTGATGACAGCTTTGCAAACTCTTGGCACTAAATGAATAGATGTTTTAAAACTTTTGAGCGGTAGTGTATGTTATCCAAAAGTGTCTGGTATGGTAATTCCTCATCAAAAATTCCATATTTGAAATGTATAACTACGTCAAGTCAATCGGGGGATTGAGTTATTTGTGCCAGAAGGTCTTGTGCCAGAATTGAACCCAAGCCCATACGGTTGTTCTATTTGTTTGGGCTGAGTTCATTCATAACCTTAGGATACACTAGACACTTGTATATCATAGCCTAGTGGAGACCAATATCTATTTTGTGTTATTAAGCTATTTAAAACGATGACTGTTGATGTGTACCGCTGCATATCAGAAGACAAAAATGTACATTTGAATGTTGCAGTAATAGGGCCTATCGTTTGAGCGAGCAAGAAATAACATAATTTTGATAGCAAGCCATGATCCCATTTTCAGCCACTCACGAGTCTCATTTGAAATTCTCTGCAATCAAAAGAGTGATCAAGTTAAGATCCGACATCTGTACAGTAGGGTTGTGTCATTTTGACGGTGCGTGTTGCTTACGCAAATCCAGTCTCAAAGACTCTAACCTGAAGCTTACAAGAAATCACGCTATGCCCTGCAACGACCCATCAAACAGGCAATGCGTCAATACAGGGCTAAGATTGAATCATACTACATCGGCTCCGACGATGTATGCTCGCTTCAAGGCAAGCAACACTGAGGCATGCATGAGAGCATCAGCTGTTCCGGATGACTGTGTGATCACGCTCTCCTGTGGGGCCAGACGGATTACCAGGACGTGTGCTCCGGGCATGTGCTGACCAACTGGCAGGTGTCTTCACTGACATTTTCAACATGTCCCTGATTGAGTCTGTAATACCAACATGTTTCAAGCAGACCACCATAGTCCCTATGCCCAAGAACACAAAGGCAACCTGCCTAAATGACTACAGACCTGTAGCACTCACGTCCGTAGCCATGAAGTGCTTGAAAGGCTGGTAATGGCTCTAATCAACACCATTATCCCAGAAACCCTAGACCCACTACAATTTGCATACCGCCCAAACAGATCCACAGATGATGCAAACTCTATTGCACTCCACACTTCCCTTTCCCACCTGGACAAAAGGAACACCTATGTGAGAATGCTATTCATTGACTACAGCTCAGAGTTCAACACCATAGTACGCTCAAAGCTCATCACTAAGCTAAGGAACCTGGGACTAAACACCTCCCTCTGCAACTGGATCCTGGACTTCCTGACGGGCCGCCCCCAGGTGGTGAGGGTAGGTAGCAACACATCTGCCACGCTGATCCTCAACACTGGAGCTCCCCAGGGGTGCGTGCTCAGTCCCCTCCTGTACTCCCTGTTCACCCACGACTGCATGGCCAGGCACAACTCCAACACCATCAATAAGTTTGCATACGACACAACAGTGGTAGGCCTGATCACCAACAACGATGAGACAGCCTATAGGCCAAGTGGTGCCAGAATAACAACCTATTCCTCAACGTAACCAGGACTAAGGAAATGATTGTGGACTACAGGAAAAGGAGCACCGAGCATGCCCCCATTCTCATCGACAGGGCTGTAGTGGAGCAGGTTGAGGGCTTCAAGTTCGTTGGTGTCCACATCACCCACAAACTAGAATGGTCCAAACACGTGAAGAGGGCACGACAAAGCCTATTCCCCCTCAGGAAACAAAAAAATTTGTCATGGGTCCTGAGATCCTCAAAAGGTTCTACAGCTGCAACATTGAGAGCATCCTGACCGGTTGCATCACTGCCTGGTACGGCAATTGCTCGGCTTCCGACCACAAGGCACTTCAGAGGGTAGTGCGTATGGCCCAGTACATCACTGGGGAAAAGCTGCCTGCCATCCAGGACCTCTACACTAGGCGGTGTCAGAGG
Source organism: Oncorhynchus keta (assembly GCF_023373465.1). NCBI lineage: Eukaryota > Metazoa > Chordata > Actinopteri > Salmoniformes > Salmonidae > Oncorhynchus > Oncorhynchus keta. The sequence goes on from NC_068439.1 coordinate 44,734,686, forward strand.
AAGGCCCAAAAAATTGTCAAGACCCCAGCCACTCCAGTCATAGACTGTTCTCTCTACTACTACATGGAAAGCGGTACCGGAGTGCCAACAAGGCTTCTCAACAGTTTTTACCCCCAAGCCATAAGACTCTTGAACATAGTTTTCATTGTGTACCCCTCCCGTTTCCCAACCCCTCTTTTACGCTGCTGCTGCTTTCTGTTTATCATATATGCATAGTCACATTCATGTACATACTACCTCAATTGGCCCAACTAACGAGTGCTCCCGCACATTGGCTAACCGGGTTATCTGCATTGTGTCCCACCCCCCGCCAACCCCTCTTTTTACGCTACTGCTACTCTCTGTTCATCGTATATGCATAGTCACTTTGAAACCATACCTACAAGTACATACTACCTCAATCAGTCTGACTAAACGGTGTCTGTATATAGCCTTGCTACGTTTATTTTCAAATGTCTTTTTACTGTTGTTTTATTTCTTTACTTTCCTACACACACACACACACACCTTTTATTGTTTTTATTTTTATTTTTTGCACTATTGGTTAGAGCCTGTAAGTAGGCATTTCACTGTAAGATGCACTGATGTATTCGGCGCCCGTGACAAATAAACTTTGATTTGATTTATCCCGTCACAGACACCAAGTCGATTTTCACGTAATAATTAAGAATTCCCCTCAACCACGCCCACAAATTGGGGAAACATTCTTTCCTATTGACCCCCATTGTAAAAGAGCCAACTTCTTTGTCGATGTAACATTTTTTTAAAGTATTTATTAAAAACAAAAAAGATACAGAAAAAACAACATGTCAAAAAGCTGCTGTGTAAATGTTACCAGATCAAATATTGTATAGAAATATAGCCTGCTAATCGGCATGGTAGAGTGGGAAATGTGGGGACCCGGTGTCCAAGTAGGCTACACCCAGCTATGTGTGTAGAAAACATTTAATCAAAGGTAAGCTTGTTTAGTATAGTCTATTTGTAACTTCACTCATTACTTGTAGCTGTATTGTCCGTTTTGTTTGTGTTGTTTGCCTTAGCTAGCTTAGTGTTCTGGACGGTAGCTAGCTAGCACTCACTCATGTGGCTGCTAGCACTGCCATGAAAAGAGGCATAAGGGAAACCCTACAATATTATGTTTTTCTAAGTAGTGAGAACACTTGGGAGCAGGCAATGTTGAAACATAATCTTTGGAAATGTTGTACTTTTTAAATATGAAACAAGTGGACAACAAGAAAATAGCGTTTGAAAAAGATTATGTTTTTGCTGTGAGAAAATGGGGTAACGTAGGTAACCACAGGTTGTTTTCCCCACAGGTGAGGAGGGTCACGACCTTCTATCTAATACCAGCTGGAACTATGGGACCTTGTATAGAGGGCTTGCAGTTGGCGTACGACGCCTCCTGGCTGCCATGTTGGAAGACCACCGCATTCGTTCTTCTGACCACAACAGCCGAGTGGCTACCCCAAACTGCATGATAACAGTACGTAAAACTAGTTGATTCATCACCACGGTCATTTTCGGTAGAGTATTTGGCTGCTCTAACAAAGCAGGAAAGAAAACTGGAAAAAATATGTTTACAGATTCCCTGCAATCATGCAATGCCATTGGTGAAAGCAAGATAAGACTCAAGAACTGTCCAAAAAGCTAAGAGAACGTTTTGCCCGTCAAGACCTGAACCCAGACCGTAATGATCATTTCATCACTGGTAAGATGAGTCTGATCGATTTCAAGTTTAGTGTAGCTGTTATGCTAACCAGGTGTTAATAACAACACTAAGTTAGCCAAAATTTGCTAGCTACTGTAGATAGCTTGTAGTCTAGCAATTAGCATGTGAGTTTAAAGTTTTGCGGAAGCAATTCTTCACCATTAAAAATGCATATTTATAGTAAAGAATTGCATGCCTCTGTCATCGCATTTGCAGACAAATGTAAGCCTACTATTTATTCCAAATGTTATGAGTAGATTGGATAGTCATAATTTAGGCTATTAATAAACCTGTAGTGGTTTATAGGCTATATCAGAGACATTTCCTTAGAATGGGCCTTTGATAAACATTTCATGCAATTCTACTACACGTTATATGACTGGTGTAAAGTACTTAAGTAAAAATACTTGCAAGTACTACTTAAGTAGGGTATCTGTACTTTTCTTTACTATATATATTTTTGACAACTTTTACTTCACTACATTCCTATATAAAATTATGTACTTTTTACTCCATACATTTTCCCTGACACCCAAAGTACTCGTTACATTTTGAATGCTTTGCAGGACAAGAAATGGTCTAATTCACACACTTATCAAGAGAATATCTCTGGTCATCCCTGATACCTCTGATCTGGCGGACTCACTAAACACATGCTTTGTTTGTAAATGATGTCTGAGTGTTGGAGCGTGCCCTTGGTTATCCGTAAATAAATAAAAAACAAGAAATGTATGCCATCTGGTTTGCTTAACATTAGTAATTTGAAATTATTTGTACTTTTACACTTAAGTATATTTTTGCAATTAAATTAACTTTTGACACAAGTATATTTAAATCCAAATACTTTTAAACTTTTACTCAAGTAGTATTTTACTGGGTGACTTTCACTTTTACTTGAGTAATTTTCTATTAAGGTATCTTAACTTTTACTCAAGTATGACAATTGGGTACTCTTTCCACCACTGACTGGAGAAATTAGCAGAATCTTTTTTAAATAAAAAGGGGAGACGCAAATTGTACAATGGCGTCCATATAGCCTGGAGGACATTCTTGTCCGGAAAAAAACTCCCGTCGTTATTATATATTCATATGAAAACCAAATTATAATTGATTGAGTACTTTTTTCGTTAGAGGGAACATTAATGGACATTGCATCAGATCAAAGGCCTCAATGGGATAGGACAAACTGCTAGGTTGACTATTAGTTGTTCCAGCCCAACAATAGATTGAATCTTTATGACACTAAAACAATTTTTTGAATTAAACAAAACAATTAAGAGCCCTGATAGTATAGGTGACCTGAAGAAAGTGATATTCTAACATTCAGGTGTGCTTTTCATTTGTTTATGTACTTATTATTATTATTATTTTTTACCTTTATTTTACTAGGCAAGTCAGTTAAGACCAAATTCTTATTTTCAATGATGGCCTAGGAACAGTGGGTTAACTGCCTGTTCAAGGGCAGAACGACAGATTTTGCTCGGGGATTTGAACTTGCAACCTTTGACTGGATTCCCACTGTGAAGATGAGCAATGCTGCTGCAGAATCAGTTTCTACTTCTAACTACTTTGTACTTTTCCAGATATGATTATACGAGATGGTTGTTACAAGCCGTGCTTTGGTAATTCTGAACGTTTCTGTTGTGCCATTTGAGTATGGGTGTAATGAAAAGTATTTTGTCATCTCTGCTTTCCCTAGCCCCATTGAATAAAACATATATTTCTTACAGCCCAATTATTTTCTTTCTTTACAATTTTAGCACATTTAGCATAGACAATGTAATTGTTGTAGTAGTCTTAGGCAAACCATCTTCATTATCACAAGTGGCACCTCCAAGTGCCACTCAGACCTTCTACAATAAAATCATCTGGCATTGAACTTGGTAGTAGTAGTTGTGTATGTGTCACGTTTACTCCCGCTCCCCCTCTCTGGCGCTTGACGTCGCCAGTTGTCTCATCATTACGCACACCTGCCACCATCGTTACGCGCACCACCTCATGACACTCACCTGGGCTCAATCACCTCCCTGATGACCTCCTCTATATCTGTCCTGTGTTTTATGTCTGTACCGACTTGTGTTGTTTTCGTCCATGTGCCATTATTTATTAAATTCACTCCCTGTACTTGCTTCCCAATTCTTAGCATACACGTTACAGTATGTTTTAAGCTAAGGATCCCATCTCCTGCTTTCAGACATTCATTTTCACCACCTAGATTACAAGGGTTGGATTTTCACGCACAAATGTCAGCACAATGATTAGCTTCATATATATTGTCTACAGGTATTGTTTTTAAATTGAGAACATATAGCTGAATAATATGAACAAATGCCCATAAGGCTTAAAGGCGCTGCGTAGTCAATCCTTTGTCTGCATTGGCTGTCCCAGCATTTACGGTGATATAGCCTCTGCAGAAGTCAGGGCATTGATACTTCTTGCGCTTTGCGGAGCAGTGCAGAGCTGTTGTGAAGGAAGTTGTCAAGGAAGTGAGTTTGTGTTTATACAGGACCTCCCGCCCCCACCTACAGTCAAACAAGCATGTCAATGCAGAGCTATACGGAGCCCTCCGCATTGTTACAAAATGTCAGAGGCGCACAGCAATGTGGTACGGCGCTCAATTTGGCCTCTGCGTGCCTCCAGAGACTCCACAATTGTGTCACACCAACCATAGAAAAGCAGGGAGGTAATATTTCTCTAACCCGCTTTTCCCTATACCTGCAAAGTGAGTGAGTGGGCTGCATGTGCTGTCAGCCCACCGCTTGTGCCTTCAGTTTTCCCCGGTGTCCTCCTGGAAACCTTGGTACACAAACCACACCTTTATTCGTAGGGTCAGTGGCCTCTGTGTTGTTGCGCCCTGGAGTTAGTGGTTACACTCCACTGTTTGTGTCCAGCATGTGCCTTGCACATTTTCTTAGATGAAAGCGAGAGTATTGCGCTTCAGCGGCTACAACCCCTGCATTTTTTGGGGAGGCCCCTTATCTTGTTAATGGCTATCTTTGAAATGGGAGGCCCCCTACCTCGTCAATGGCTATTTTTGGATAGTGGAGGCTATTGTATTGGAAAATATAATAGCAAGGGGTTACAGCCCTGAAGGGCTCGTTCCACCAGAGATATACCTCTGGCCTGCTCGCCTCCCTACCACTGAGGAAGTACAGTTCCCGCTCAGCCCAGTCAAAACTGTTCGCTGCTCTGGCCCCCCAATGGTGGAACAAACTCCCTCACGACGCCAGGACAGCGGAGTCAATCACCACCTTCCGGAGACACCTGAAACCCCACATCTTCAAGGAATACCTAGGATAGGGTAAGTAAGGGTAAGTAATCCTTCTCACCCCCCTTCTCCCCCCCAAAAAAAGATTTAGATGCAAGTGGCTGTTCCACTGGATGCCATAAGGTGTATGCACCAATTTGTAAGTCGCTCTGGATAAGAGCGTCTGCTAAATGACTTAAATGTAAATGTAAATGTAAATATGGCTACCTCTTGGGCATTGTTCTAAGGCATCTGCTGATGGGGGATTTGCATTTTGGCTTATGGGGCCACCCCTCATACTTTTATGAGGTCTTTACCGACTGGTTGTCACTGCAACTTTTTTGGGGGGGGCATATTCAATTAGCGTCAGAGCCTCTGTTGGGTAATGCTGTTGGAAGTACCCGGGCTTCGGAGAGCATGTCTGCGTTATGGGACTTGGTTATATCCCATAGTGAGACATCGAAACAAGTATTTGAAATAGAACCGGCTCTATGAGAATATGAGTGAGAGCACAAGGAAGAGAGGCATGCTCGATAATGACCAGTTGGTGGGCGAGTGGATCCCTTTATGGAGGAGAGGGGGCTCACCTCATTCACTACTCGACCTCTGTGATTGGTTACTTTGAGCTTGTGGACAGGCCCAGGCATATCCTATTGTGAGACATTTCACTCATATTCTCATAAAAGTCAACAAAAATTATTACTTTGCAAAATCAAAAAAAACTTCACTACATGTTAATTCAAACATGCTTTATTGTTGCGGGAGGAATGTTAACTTTGACTTAATTATGCATTACCCGGTTATGGGTGTATTTAAGTAAATAACACTGAATTGAAAGCAAGCATACCTGATGTGTGTGAATTTACTCACTAATTTGTTAACTTACATGATTATTTTAACCCCCCTGAATTTCAGCAGTTAGTTAACTAGGAGATATTTGTAAAGAAGGCGCTGCTCTGATTTGCAAAAGGAGGGTGGTGGTGCAGGGTGTGTGCTGAGGAAAGCCTCTCCTAGATCTGCAAATGAAAAGGACTTGGCCCAGATGCAGACAGCAATGTTAACTTTGAGTGGCCCCTGTGGCTTGAGCATGCTGAGCCCTCCTACGACCCTCATACACCCATGCTGCCTCCTCCCTCTCCCTCTTCCCAAGCCCCCAGGTTGCCTTTGCATGACATCATCCTAGAAGTATGCCCCCCATACCCATGTAATTCTGAGCTGTACCCCCATTAAACTGTACTGCACTGGAAACCCATACATTTATTATTTTTCTTCTTCCTTTCTTTTCTTCTCTTTTTCACACTCTCTCCTCCAACCCTATCAATCTCCTCCCTTTTTATTTTTCTTGTTCTTCTTCTTGTTCTTCTTTTTTAACCCCCAGAAAAAACATTGTTTGGGGGAAGGCTTGATCAAAAAACTGTTGCCCTCCAACTGCCGGGCTTTCGGTAAATTCAATAAGGCCACCTTAAAGATTTTCCTAATTAATGGATGACATCTTTGGCTGGAGGAGAGGGGAGGCATTCTGCTCTGGCTCACTCTTTGTTAACCTCCTAATTAACTTTCGTAGGTCACTCAGGTCTCAGAAACCTGAGAGTGAAGAGCCCCCATTGAGGAGGGAGTTGTAAACTTACTTTTTTCCCTCTCCGCACTTAAAAGGGGAAAGCAACTATAGGGAACAGAAAATATCCTATTTAAGTCCTTTGTGATTGAACTGCCTGCACATGTTCCAATAAAGGAAGTCTTCTAAATAAGCTTCTCTCTCTCTCGCTCTCTCGCACCACAGAAAGGTTATGAATCATAGTTCTTGGTTGAGGCAGGGGCGTAAGGGCTAAAGGACAGCATCTGTGTGTTTGTTTGCATCTGTAACTTTAGTGGGGGAATTAAAGGATGGGAAAGACACTGCACCGACTTGAAAAAATAGGTGAATGTTAGAAACAGACATACCTCTTTGCCAACATTATTGTTGAGAATTTTTATAAGAACGAAGCCCCCCCAATCGTTTACCCCCTGCCCCATTCCTCCTTCCTAGAAAAAATATGAAGTAGTCGTAAAACAAATCATCATCATAGTGCTTTCACTCTAAAAAATGCTGGGTTAAAAACAACCCCGTTTGGGTTATTTTGACCCAGTCAGTTAGGTTGTGTAAATAACCCAACATGTTGGGTTGTTTGGGTTACTTTAATTTAACCGTCAATTGAGTTTTTATTCACTTTCAAGGGTTGACCCAGCAGCTGTGCCTTTTTTTCTAAGTAATACATAGTTTATATTCAGGAGGCATAGCCTATTAGGTGTGTAGCTTTCAGATAGTTATTTTTGGTCACTCATGAAGGTAAATTTAATTCCTGTTCATGATGTTAAATTTGTACACTGCAAATTTCAATTTTCTTTCAATATTTTTGCACATTACATATTTTATTATAAAATGAATAATGTTATTTTATTGCAACAAAGTAACTATACAAACATTTAGATATGCATAGGCTCTTGAGGAACTCATACACTGTAAGCCTAATTAAAACGACAAGATTTTCAGTGTTCAACCTTAACTTGTGATAAAAATACAACAGAACAGATAAACCGGAATTACTTTTACTATCGCGGGTGACCAAAAAGATCTAGCTAAAAGCCACACCCCTACTAAGCTATGCCTCCACTCATATCTCAACAACCCAGCATCAATAACCAGAATCAAAAACCCAACCTTGCTCTTTTTAAATAAAACAACCCAACTAAGTGACCCAATTCCCTGCATCCCAGCAGTTGGGTCATTGGAGGTTGCATTGGCCTAACAACATACCCGGTCAAAGAGAGGACAGTCCTGAGTCCCCACAACAACACAACCAGTGTGTTTTTTCTCTGAAAGACAATAGCATTAACCTCACTATCCCTACTGACCCTGTGCCCCCCTAGTCAGACACAAGCCTCCCTCACATAATGACCGGGGTATGATCTTTCCACAGTAGCCTACACACATCACAATGATAATGTTCATCTTTCAGTTTTGAAAAGATTTGAATTCAATATGCTTTTTACCTCCTCATGTGCTTTTTATCCATTATTGTTTTAAAAGTATCTAGAATATAAATTTTTAGTTTAAACTTGTGTGGTTTATGAGTTATTTTTTCTTTCTTTGTTTATTTGTTATATAATAATGATTTGCATAATTGCACATGTGTTGTGGAAATTGTAATTGAGTGTTGAGTAAAGGGATGGGGTGGGGTTAAAATAACAACACAACAAAATTACTTTACTGTATACCGATGAATTTGTAGGTGCTTTTGAAATGATGTCCCATTTTCTATTTCCTCAGATTTAGACCAGCAATCACTGAGCATTCAGCAGTGAGAATCTAGTCAAGGTAAGGATTGATTGATGCTGTAGTGTTGAAAAAAGAATAGTTCACACCTGTAGCATAGTTCCATGCATGGTGGAAAACAAATATTTGAAAAATATTCTCCAGCACACTGGTATTTCTAGACTTCTCCACAAGCGATGGAATGGATCTTGTTTGTGAGTATTCACAGAGCTTCTTCTTTTTCAGAAACTTTCACATCACCAGCAATAGTAAGAGTAGGAACAGCAATATCAGTGACTGTCTGTGTGCAGAAGCCAGACCCCAGTATCACCCAGCCACCTGGTCTGCTCTGTATTACGACACACTAAGTGACTGTGAGGGTCTTGATGACAACTCTAATGCTGTAGGGTGAAATGGGGTCAATGACAGGCGGGATCATGACCCCAAGCTATGACAGTTTAACCTGGGCAGCGTCTGAAATGGCAGACTATTTACTATACTGTATAGTGCACTTACCTATGGGCCCTGGTCAAAAGTAGTGCACTATACAGTAAAGGGACTAGGATGCCATTTTGTACACAGGCCTGGTCAGCCAACTTGGGAATGGAGCTCTGTTGCACCTGAGGGTCGACCGTGACTTTAAACTGATTGTCTGAGGACTGCAACCACAACAAAATGAGTGGTTTGAGTATAATGATTCTCACTCTACCATGGTGACCGCAGTTGAACCCAACGATGACCGCGAACATTGTTGTGGTCAAACCTAATGACGACCATTGTTTAACTAATCCATTTGACGTTCACAGACATGATAGAATGTTAGTGCTGGCATTTAGACTGTGTGTGTTTGTTTCATTATACACTTTCCTTTAATGCTATTTTGTCTTGAGCCTGAAATTAATTTTCAGTTATTAGTTAGTTATTAGGTATAGTTATTGTACTTCCTTAGAATATTGTATTTCACCCTGTTTTATTCAAGTCTTTGAACTCAGAACATTAAGGAATCCAAAATGTCTAACATAAGCCTCTGCTTAGTGTCAAATCTACTTTTCATAATCATAACCAAATGCCTCACACTATACATAGTGTGTGTATACAGTAGACAGTTTGTTCTGTACACAGCAGATGTTTGGATGGATGCATAGATAGATCAACGAAGTCATGCAGCGGCTATAAACAGCCAGCCCAACAGTGCTCTACTCTGCTATACTGCAGCCTGCTCTCCGGCCTCCTGGGCTCTAACATGTTTGTCTTTGCAGTGTGAACGGCCTAAGCCTCTCTACTCAGCTGTCATAATTTGTTAATGAGCCTTTTCATAGAAAAAAAAGAAAAAGCGAAGACGGGAAAAAATTAAGAAAAGAAGGGGCTCTTCACGAGTGACTGAAAGCAGAGGTCGGTCCAGAGGGAACCCAGGGGCGACATCAGACCGATTTCAGAGCAGCCCGTGATGGAATCTCTGTAGCTATATATTAATATTAATGGACCACGGGCCGCAAAGCTGCAGGCTGCAGGCCTAAGCCTCCAACAGGTGTACAGCTCCACTTCACTCGGAAAACACCAGCTGAGAGTCCTTCAGATCAAGGAGGGGTATAGAACCTTCCCACTACCCACCATGGACCCTCAGATAGAAACCCTAAAAAAAAGGAAGGAGAGGGAGAAGAAGAAGAGGGGAAAATTAGAAAAGTTGAAGAAGTTAGCAGAGTTAGTCATCCCTGGCAAATAATGTTTTGAGTCACTTTCCGGAGTGGAGAGGGTAATATGGCCCGGGTCGATATTTTTTTCCCCCTTGAGAAAGAGATTGACTTTTGTTTGGAGTTTGTGAGAAGTGGGAATCAGGAGGTGGACAATGGGACTCCCCACAGTGAGGGCCCGAGAGGAGCCATCTCAAATCAGTGAGCCAGGGGACGGACTAATCCGCCCATTGTCCCTCCCCAGCCACCGGCCGCACATCAACACATTCAATCCCATTGTCCCCACCCTCATGCAGCAGGATTTGCTCTCACCAACAGCCAGTTTTGTCCGAGACAGTTCGAGCGGAAGTTTCTCACTGACAATTTGCCCCAAATAGATTTATCAAATGAGAATCCTACCGCACTGACCACACCGTACGGCACCGACTTGTGGCAGTTTTGGGTTCTGGCATAATGAGCTGTTGGAAGGTTCCTATTAGGTGAATTTGGTTAACTGTAGCCAGGTGTGTTGTACAGGTAGATGGGTGTAGATGTGTCTGGGGGATAGGAGATGTGCCTGTTAGTGTGTGCTGTGTGCATGTGTGTTCGACCAGGGAGTCGAAGTCTATGAGAGGCTGGGTGTTTCTTCCTCTTTGTACCAATCCCAAAGACCCAGACAGAAAGAGGGATGCCCTGGGTTGACCCCCTGACAGGTTTGGTGGAGGAAGGTGGGTGGGTGGAGTAGTGGTTCAGGAATGGTTGGGTGGAGAGGGGTAGGAGGGAGGAATGGAGGGTAGTGGGCCAGGGATGGTTGTCTGGCCACCCATCATTCAACAGGTCAAGGGGGTGTGCCATCCCTCTGGCTGTCTGGGATCAGTAGTGGTAAGGAAACTGGGACACTGGGCAAGGTCTGGGTGATTGCTTCTACCCTCACCCCTCATCCCAACCCACGGTCAGTCCTCAACGCCAGGTATCTGTCTCTCATGTTTTGTCGACTCTTCATCGGTGCAGTCCATGGTGATGAAATTTGACTTGTTTACTATTGTAGTCTAGCCATTCGTTATTTAGCCATCCGTTATTGACTCTAATTTGTGATGCTGTAGAATTTGAGATTAGCATATTTCAAAACTAGAACATTTGAATTTATTCACCTTATTTTGTTATTTAATAGCCCATTTCATTTTCACAGACTTATGTTTCCTGTTTATGATTTCTTTAATAATGTATATGCCTATTAAGATCGGTTGCGACAATTCGTCTTCGTCCTTGATTGTCATAGTGGAACAATTCACGGTGGTAATATCTACATTCTATAGCGTATAGGGTTATAATGACTTCCAATAAGTTACTCGAAATTTCAAAGACAATTTACAGTAAGTATAGATGCATATTGATTCCGTCAAGCAAAAAACAGATAGGCCCCTAGACAATCCACTGTCCTTTGTTCACGATTTTTCATTGACTGCTGGAGATGAAGGGAGTTCTAAAACAAAAAGTTAAAGCAAGCAATTCGGGCAACAATGATGTTGTGGTTATATTTGTGTAAAGGCTATCAGTGAATGATGAGGATTAGGGAGATCTCGCACATTCAGCCCCCCTTCCTGGCATAGCCTGGCATAGAAACAATTGTGTGAAATAAAGCTCATTGTACTAAATATGGAATATCATAAAAATTGGGAAAGTAATTATTTCCTTCATATGTAAAACAAAAAAAAGTTTACTAAAATATATTTTTGTTTTTAGACAGTATATGAGGCACTTGCACTTGTAGCCTGTGTATATCAACTTGTGTAGTTTGCTCATTAAAGCTAGAATCCTTAGTTGCTACATCCATTTTTGAATGTATTAATGACATACCCATTGATTGTTGAAGAATATTAAATATGGCCTAAATGCCTCCTGAGATTAGTTCACCCATTGTACCCCATCACAACCCAAAATATAAGCTTGTTTTATTCCAATGTAAATGTAGACAAACAATGTATAGACTCAAAACATGGTTATGGTTAGCCTTTGCAAACTTTGTGTACTTGTGTGACCTTTCCCCACAGAGGGGTAGGGGGGGGGGATTGGTTGGTTATGAAATGTGTAAATGAGATGGGTAGGAGGGAGGAAAAGACACTGATTCACCAGAGAAAAAGACCAACTCTATAACTTTGTAGTTATAATAGATGGTCAGTCCTTGCATCCATAGCTATGTCAATGAATTTGAGAGTGGTTACATTTCTCCAGGCACATCTTTCAGGTTTTTACCAAAAACCAAAATAGAGGCGGATGCCCGCGTTGCTATTGTTTCAGTTAAGGATTCTAGCTTTAACCTTTTCGTTGTATTTATTTATAACATACTTGGAGAATTTAATACTTGGACCAGCTCGAGCATACTCAAATCTGACTCAACCAAGCAAGCCATGATTAAGGCATTTTTGTGAAAAACATGACAACGACTAATTGCAATTAACTACGCCATTGTACCCCGCCCTTGTCTGTTTAAATCGACACTTTAAACGTTCATATGACCTCTGGGCTACCGTGGGAATGTTCAAAATTAGAAACAGAATTATCGATTTCTGGAGTTACAAGCGTCACAAGCTGTCAAGGTCAGTGAGTCAATGATGGGTCTACGGGCGCGGCTCCCTCGCCCCTGCACTCCCTGCTCCTCAGACGAAGCTGCATCTTTCCGCCCCGGCAAGTGGGCAAAGGTGGCGAGAGAGAGACCACCACACTGCTCTAGTTTAGGCTACATTAGCGTGTGAGTCCCCGACCCAGAACCCCTGCTTCGTTGCCGACTACAAAAGGTCTGTGGGAACCGCTGTCTTTCATGCCCAAACGGTCTACGGTTGACGAAATCCATAACTCACCCTCTCTCGATGATAATTGATCGACATTCGTTTTAGACAATACCAGTAACAACTCACGTTCAAGTGAATGCACTAAGCGCAACAGGTGCACATTCAATTGTGTTCAAATATGTTAACTAGCCGTTGAAGAAGTTGCACCTATTGAAACATTTTCACTAAAACATTATAGACGCTGCAGTCAGAAAGAATGTTAAGAAATAGAGAGAAGAGTTCAATAGCGATTACACCCCGTAATATTAATTCACCGATAGTCGCATCTAAACAGCCCAGTGTTTTCTTTCCCACTTCACTTGCCTCCAAGCGAGTCCTGTGAGCCGGGTGACGTCATGCTGGCACACAGAAGTTGGGAGTAGAAAGCATGGAAAAGCTAAGTGGGTGAAGCAAGCGGAATTCTCCACCCTCCGCCTTTTCTGACACTTCTCGTAAATATTACAGTTAAGAAGAGCCTTGTTTTTTTGTTGGTTTAGACTGGACTCACTGGGTAGTCCGTCTGTTCAGGAGCACCGATCCGGCAGTTTTCTAAACAACTTTGTGCGCGGTGTTGAGCTCCGAGCAACGGTGGAGCTGTTGCCACTCGCCGCTTGTAGACGGATCTCTATCCGGTTTTCGCGCTACTGTCCACACTGCCTGGACCTTGTGTGACTCAACGTCCAAGATTTGCAAATACTCCATAATCCATCTTGGTAACTAGAATTTGGTAATCCTTAGAAAATATCAAATTGGGCGACATTACAGAAATCTAATTGTTTTAAGGAAAACTGTAGGCTATATTTCATTTTTTGATATTCTTCAGCTGTTACTTTTGCACCGACAGTGGATTTTGATTGTTAAAATATAAAACAGTGTAGAACGACACTGTCCACGATGAGCAAAGCCACCTGTTCAACAAGTGGGTGTTTGGATATTCTGAATGTTAAATCAAGTAAGTAGGCTACAGTTCATATTTGTCCTTCACATATAATTAGGTATTCATGTATTTATAATTATTACTTCAAACATGTATTATTCGAAAAGTAATAGGATATTATGTGAAAAGGGTTGAAACATTCCGAAATAAAGTCAGCGACAATTTGCGTTTACCTTGGAGTTGCTGTAAGCTATATCTGCTAACCCATAAAATTGTATTTTTTTTTTCAATGTGAGAATGGTAGCCTAGGCATACTCCCCACAAATATGACTCATTGAGCACTGTACAAGATAAGGCGCTGATTAATTACCTGTTTAATTCTAGTTATTTGTTGTTAAGTATTATTGCATTAATATCTCATGGAAAATTACACTGCAAGTACAGTGAGTTACAAGACTGAGGAGGTGAGAGAAGGGGTTAGTTAGGGTTAGAATGTTCCTGAAATAGTGTGCGAAAGACACATACTATCTAAGCCTACATGACGCTGAATAAGAACACAAACTATAGGCTACAGTTTCTTGCTGTTTCCAATTAAAGTCCTGCACTTCGAAGTCTATAGTGAGGGTTATCGAGGTAGGACAATGGGCCAATGTGCCACCATTGCATGATAGCCCAGTCAGCTAATTTATTGATTAACAACTTAGTCTTGATGTGTGTGTGTGTGTGTGTGTGTGTGTGTGTGTGTGTGTGTGTGTGTGTGTGTGTGTGTGTGTGTGTGTGTGTGTGTGTGTGTGTGTGTGTGTGTGTGTGTGTGTGTGTGTGTGTGTGTGTGTGTGTGTGTGAAGGTTGAAATACAGAATGTGTGTGCAAATAACTGGATGAATGAGACAACAATTGGCCATATATTATATATTCTGTACTAGCTTGCATGTATTTGTATTCTTACATAAAGTGTTGCTAAACTGAAAGCACGTCCAAACGAAATGTGCCTAAAACCCATAGGTTATTATTCGTTTCGCCTGGTTGGTTGCTATTTAGGCCTTGGAAAATTTCAGGCAGTAGCCTAATCTACAATTATTCACTTCCAAATAGCTTTTAATTAGAATAATTTACATCAACATCACAATCATTATTATAGCCTATTGCTTTCCTCCAAGTTCATTGCACACATTGTGGCTGGTCACAAAAACCTTTCGCTCAGTCAGTAAAACTAACTTCTTTCAGCAGGTTTTGGGACTGATGGTAATCAGTAATGGAATATGCCATATATTTTTAAACAATTACGGCACACAATGGCGACGACTGGGACCCCCATGAAGAGAAGTTAAGACGTGTTCCCACTCATACCAAAATCAAGCTAATTTTATTTTCCTCCAACAGCATTATATTAATTCTGCCCTTTATTAGTGCGTAGGCCTAATTATAATTGTTCAGTGAGGAAAACATTTGTTATATTGGATTCATTCGTTATATAGGCCTACTTCTATGCCCATAATAGTTTCAGATGCGCAATTAGGCTATTGTCAACTTGTATTAATTGTTTAAGGTTATACAGTCATTATTTTTTAACGAATAGTTTGAGTCACTTCGTTTACGCCTATTTTATTTGTTTTTGTAGCCATGGCATCAAATATTTTTTCTAAATAATTTAGATGTATGCTGGATTTTAAAAAAATCCTTAACCACGTGATATAGAAATGTAGCCTAATAGACAACCACTCTTGAGACACTTTGTACAATTGGTGTGTTGAAGTCCCAACTCCTCGCCGAAGTCGATTGTTTTTGCTGCTCTGTCGTTATGGGGTTGTATTCGAATTCCCATGCTACCCTTTTTTGATGGGTCACTGATTTTTGATTTTTGATGGGTGAATCAATGAGCAGGTGGCGAAACGTCACTGTAATTACATAGCCGGCGTATCCCGCCATAAAAATACTCCCTCATATACATACAAATATAATTCTTTCAAATGGATTTGAATACAAATCTTTATAGAAATCAATGTTGTTTCATTTACTCCCGGGTCAATTTACATACACTTCATTTGAGTTGGTGAAACGAGTTGGTGCGCATTATTCTCTGTGCGGTGTCACTCCCTAATCCGCAGGCCTATAGACCTGCGGGATAAAGCAGCTGTCGATTCCCATTATGAGGGGGAGTTGGCAGCTTGTCGAGATCGGGGCAGTCAGACGAGGTTCAATGGGGAAAATCATTAAGTTAACACTTTCCCTAATGTCTCCATTGTGTGCCCCCGGGCATTGTCTTTAGAGACGTCAGATATGACGCTTCCCACGAACTCACAAGATACGCGCGCGTGTACATGCCCATGACCGGGCGACCTATTAAGGCACGGGACGCTGCCCATTGTCACGTTGTGTATTTAGTTTTGTCGTCCCTCATTAAAAGGGAGGGGGTGATGAGGTGGAGGGGGTACAGTGCATGAGTTTGAATACAGAATTTATTCTGATGGGTGCTCTTCCAAGCCTTTGATGACGCGTAAAACACATTTCTGATTCTTGATTTTGAGGCACAAAGTACACTAACTATCAAAAGTAATAAAGATCAATTAATGAATGTGTATTCATTTTTATCCAGGTCGTATCTTGGATATCCCGTGTAAAGTGTGTGGGGACCGGAGCTCTGGGAAACACTATGGCGTGTATGCGTGTGACGGCTGCTCTGGCTTCTTCAAGAGGAGCATCCGCAGAAACAGAACATACGTCTGTAAATCAGGCTGTCAGGTAGTAGGCAGTGTTTCTGGATTTCATGGTAATCTATTTTCAATTCAGGGGGTCCTAAATGTATGCAAATATGACCTGTAGTTTTGGCGCACACACTGCACATTTTTACACGTCTTACGTTATTGGTCAGCCTTGAGTCTGCAGGGTTGAATCTCCCCTGAGATGTGTCTCTGAGAGGGCCCAGCGATGCAGGGCACGGCAAGGCCTAATTGCATCACCTACCAGGGTCATTGACTGGCGTTAAACACAGTCCTGCATTAATTTATCAGGTGTAATCCAATCTAATGTAATGACACTAACCCGAGGATTTAGCCAGCAGTGGGCGGGATAGCCCTACTTATCCTCGGGGATAAGACTGCTGCTGAGCCGCGGGGGATCGATTATAACACATCCTTCACCTGTAGATTTTCTCTTCCCTCAAACGTGTTAATTTTCTTGTGATTTTCTCTCTCTCTCTCTCTCTCTCTCTCTCCCCCCATCTCGCTCTGTCTCTCTCTCGCTTCCTTCCCCCCTCTCGCTGTCTGTCTCTCTCTCCCCCTCTCTCTTTTCCATCATAGGGAGGATGCCCCGTGGACAAAACGCACAGAAACCAATGCCGAGCGTGCCGCTTGATAAAGTGTCTCGAAGTGAACATGAATAAAGATGGTAAACGGGCTTAATTAAATTATTATTTTGGCTATACGCCCGCTATGACATTTCGGTTTAATGTGGCCAAATCTGATGGAAACCCCGTATTTAACGGAATCAGCTGAGAGCTGGGTAAACAGTGGACGTATTCTTAAAGTTATCATGAGAGGCTAAGCCTTTTACCTTACCAATCTTCGAACAAAATAAAAACATTTTTAAATAAGGCATTCACAGACCATTATTTTACTAAAGAGTCTTGTCCATGCTCTCCATTTCTCAGCCGTTCAGCACGAGAGGGGTCCCAGGACGTCCACCATACGCAAGCAGGTCGCCCTATATTTCCGGGGGAACAAAGAGGTGAACGGTTCATCGACCCACTTCCCGGGTTCGAGCCTACCGGGGCCGCCATTGTTCACTACGGTCACACAACTGGAGCCACCTAACTTGGAGATGAGCACAGTAGCCTGCACTCCGGAGAGGCAGGCCATCGTGGGACTGGCCCAGCCCACTCCGAAGGTAAGCAAGCCTCTGTCCTCCGCTCGCACTTCACTCACGGAGCAGCGCTATGTGGGCAATGAGTCAACGAGGCCTGCACGTTGCAAAGTTATTTATTTTCTCCACTTTTAAGCGGTTTAGAAGTTGATATTCCCGTCCTGATTCAACAGCTTCGAGGGACACAATATGTCATTCATGTGTTCACCTAAATCCAACGCAGGCAACATGAGTTTATAGCCTACATCTTCGTTTTTTTTAATGAGATACACACACAGGCCTATTTGTCACCAACGTGCAGCATGTTATTTATTAGTCCTATAACACAATATTTATGTTTTATTCAAATAGCACCCACAGGCGCCATTTGTTTATTGACCTCTTGCATTGCAGTACCCTCACGAGGTCGGCGGCACGCCCATGTATCTCTATGAGGTTGCTACTGAGTCGGTGTGTGAGTCAGCCGCGCGCCTGCTGTTCATGAGCATCAAGTGGGCCAAGAGCGTGCCCGCCTTCTCCACGCTCCCCTTACCTGACCAGGTTAAGCCACTATATTCAGTATATGGATATTATAGGCGACTTTATTAAGCTATCCCTTTCCAAAAAGAAAAGTTGCAATTCCATAGGCCTAAATCCATTAATCGAATAATATGACAAATGTGTGCAAAGCATACATCCCTATCTATATTTTCTCAAAAGTATATTAGCCATGCTCATGGGGGCTGACTGAGGTTTGTAATCCGTTTTGCAGCTGATCCTCCTGGAGGAAGCCTGGAGAGAACTGTTTGTTCTGGGCATAGCGCAGTGGGCCATTCCGGTGGACTCCAACACCCTGCTCGCTGTTTCCGGTATGTAACCTATATGATCATCAGGTTAACTCTACTTATTGTACTTAGGCTACTTACTATCGTTAGGTTTTGTTTAGATTATTTTAGTTTCAATTTTCAGAACGAAAGTGGAGACATATTTTGCATTCCTTTTCTGTTTTTCGAAATATTCACAATATCCTCAATACAATGTAACAAAACTTTGTAAATGTTTCTGCATATGTTTCGTAGCTAATATCGTTATTGCCCCCCTCCCCCAATGAAGGTATGAATACAGACAACACAGAGTCCCAGCCGATGAATAAAATAATCTCCGAAATACAAACCCTGCAAGAGGTCGTTACCTGGTTCAGACAGCTGCGCCTGGACGCAACTGAGTTCGCCTGTTTGAAGTGCATCGTCACGTTTAAAGCTGGTGAGTTGAAGAGGGGGTACTCAACATTTATTTTAAATGAAATTATCCTCACTAAAGTAATAAGAAGGCAGCGTTGGGGTCAATGTAATTACATTTCAGTAAGATAGTCAGACATTCGTTAGTGGGGGGACAGAAATTCTACACATTTAGCCATGGGGGAAATATACAAATGTGCAGCTTTTACAGCTAATCTCATGCTATTGCACACATTTTGCCATTAGGCTGAGATAAATCTTTGCATCTTTAAAGCTAAAATATAGTTGTGTTGACTGTGATAAAGAAACTGGATTATGAACTGTCTTGTTGTACATAGTCCCACTATTTTATGGGACCAAAAGTATTGGAACAAATTCACATATGTGTTTTAAAGTAGTAAAAAGTTAAGTATTTGGTCCCATATTCATAGCACACAATGACTACATCAAGCTTGTGACTCTACCAATTTGTTAGATGCATTTGCTATTTGTTTTGGTTGCTTTTCAGATTATTTTGGGTCAATATAAATGAATGGTAAATAATATGTTGTGTCATTTTGGAGTCACATTTATTGTAAAATAAGAAAATAATGTTTCTAAACACGTTTACATTAATGTGTTATTAGGGATAAACCTGCCTGAATCGTGAATAATGATGATAAGAATTATATTTGATGATGTTTGCATGTTTAGGTAAAAAGGTAAATATTAATGTCCCGTTTGAAACTCAGGCAAATAGAGAGCATTTAAAAAACATATTTTTATTTTTATTCTGATTCGGTGGGCCTGGCTCCCCACTGGGTTGGCCCGTCCATCCGTGCCTACACAACTTTTTGAATTCCATTCAATTCAGGAAGCACACTGAAATTCCAATTCCAATTCTCTTCAATGCTTTTCAATTATGAACATTTGGAATTGGAATTTGGAGTACATTCTGAATTGATTGAAAATTAACTGACTTGCCTAGTAAAATAAAGGTAAAATAAAATAAAATAAATACATGGAATTGACCCCAACCCTGCGAGGTCACCAATAGTTCAGGAAAAAAGGTGAAAAAGGTAGAATAGTCAAGGACATGTTTTTTTAACATTACAATTGCACATTTTTGAATACTTTTTTCGTGTATGAACATGTCCATTGAAAACAATGCATTTGTCAGGTGCAGCGTGAACATAATGGCAGTCAGTAACCATGCTGTTTATTCCTTTTCCCTTCAAGCAGTGCCAACGCATGACGGGTCGGAGTTGAGGAGTTTCCGCAACGCCAGTGCCATTGCTGCACTCCAGGATGAGGCACAGCTCACCCTAAACAGTTACATACACACCAGGTGAGACATAAAAACAAATAGTTATTTTTGTCTAAACAGATATGCTCTTGTTTAATTCAGCTATGTGTTCCATTTACCACACAGGTGGCCAATATAGCCAATATAGCCATATTTACTGTATCTACAATAGGCTATTATGCAGCAAGATAGGTTACCCTGTAAACAAAATTAGTCGTTAGGCCATCCCCAGAACATCACGAAATGGTTGCCTAAAGTCATCTGGACGTTGTGTCATTGTGCTTTGGAGGTTTGTGGATATATATGGTATTTTTGGGGGGTTGTAAAACCACTATTTGGTCAACAGTAATGTGCATTATTCAAATCTATGCAATGAAAGTATATGCCCTGTCCCTGTTTCGCTGCCAGCTTTCACTTCCTTTCCCACCTGTGCGCACAAAGTAGAGGGAAAGATTAATTCTGATAAACGCAAGCGTACGATGATTGCGCAACATTTCAACATTGCAATTGTGGGGAAAACACAGTTTGTAAAGCAACTTTGATAAAGAGAGGAGAGCCTAAGCTTTATGTGAGTATTAATTCTCAACTCTCAATATTGAACAAATGGCAGCACGTTACATCCCAGTATGTAGGCTAATATGGTTTCGAAATTATGCGCCCGCAGAGAGTAGCGCACCTTTTGCATTGGACACATCAAGTAGCCTAGTACCCCCTGTATATAGCCTTGTTATTGTTATGTAATTTTCTTGCGTAACTTTAAGATATATATATATATATATTATTTATTTCACTTTAGTATATTTAGTAAATATTTTCTTAATTCTAATTCTTGTTGGTTAAAGGGTTTGTAAAGTAAGCATTTCACGGTAAGGGCTACTACACCTGTTGAATCACGTGACAAACAACATATTCTATTTGATTAAAGAGTTCTATATAGAACTTTTAGAGGTTCCTTATGTGAAGAAAGCGATAGAACACTTTTTGGTCCTTTAAGGAAACCTTTTTTTTTAGTGTGTGCAAGATTGCTACCTCTAAATATGATTTTGTTACTAGATAGCCGTCTATGTTTTCGCATATTGGCCTAATCTATAGGCCTATGCGACACCCCCTGAGGATGTGGGACCTCACAACAAATGAGCTAGATTGCTATCTCTAAATGTGATATAGTTGCTAAATAGCCATGTAGTTGATGAATCTATCAGTACATTTAATACAGTACAATACAGTACAATTGTTTCGTCTGTAGCCCTACGGTACAGAGTCAATGTGTGTGGGTACATGT
This sequence comes from Oncorhynchus keta, assembly GCF_023373465.1. Taxonomy (NCBI): domain Eukaryota; kingdom Metazoa; phylum Chordata; class Actinopteri; order Salmoniformes; family Salmonidae; genus Oncorhynchus; species Oncorhynchus keta. The sequence continues at coordinate 44,755,950 of NC_068439.1, forward strand.
TAGTCGAGGTAATTTGTAAAGTGACCATGCATAGATAATAAACAGCGAGTAGCAGCAGTGTAAAAACAAGGGGGGTCAATGTAAATACTACGGGTGGCCATTTGAGAACAGTCTCTGACGTGGTGACTGGAGTTTGCTATGCAGACATATAATTATTATGACGTAGAAGGACAACTTACATACATGAAGCAGCCGGAAGGGAGATCATCTGCCTCTTATAGTTGGGTTACTGCCATACATATTGTGTTAAAGTCCCAGTGCAGTCATAAACGTGATTTACCTGTGTTTAATATATATTTCCACACTATGAGGTTGGAATAATACTGTGAAATTGTAAAATGATGATGATGCTCTTTAAGTGTAAGAATGGCTTGAAAAGAACGTCTGAAATTTCAGCCTGTTTTAGTGGAATGGCGTTTAGGCCTGCTTGGTGACATAAATGTAGTTAATAAACCAATAACAGCTAGTATTCAGTTTTCCCCTCCCGCCTCAGACCACTCCCAGACAGTCCTAGCAAAGTTATTGCTTGAGTCATTTCTCTTTGCAATTTTAATTGAAAACAATCCCAGTCAGTACTTAATTGTTACCCAGAAATGATTTGATATTGAGATAGAAACGCCTGCATTAGACCTTAGGCTTGTGTGAGGCTGCTCGAACATGGGAACCATTTCATGAAGCTCCCGACAAACAGTTATTGTGCTGACATTGCTACCACAGGCAGTTTGGAACTTAGTAGTGAGTGCTACAAGTGATGAAAGATGTTTTTTTTTTTACACGTATCACTCAGTGGTCCCATTCTGTGAGCTTCTGTCCTACCACTTCGCGGCTGAGCCACTGTTGCTCCTAGATGTTTCCACTTCACAATAACAGCACTTACAGTTGACCGGGGCAGCTCTAGCAGGGCGGAAAGGTGGCATCCTATGACAGCACCACATTGAAAGTCACTGACCTCTTCAGTAAAGCCATTCTACTGCCAATGTTTGTCTTTGGAGATTGCATGGCCGTGTGCTCAATTTTTTATTTTTTACACCTGTCAGCAACAGGTGTAGCTGAAATAGCCAAATCCACTAATTTGTAGGGGTGTCCACATAGTTTTGTATACATAATGTGTTACTTTTTGTCCATATCGCCAGCTCTGTGAGAACGTCTTAAAAACGTCCTTGATGACATTCCCGGAACGTACTGGGAACTAGATAGAGCCCTCTTGGACCATGACAACGTCCTAACGTGAGAAAACAAGGACCTGTATAAAACATCCCTTTGTGGTCGTCATAAGGAGAACGTCCTGTCAGAGCCAAAAGGGACATTCCCTAATGGTCATGAAAATACTTTATCGTAACATTCTGTCGGTAGCAAACCAGGACCTGTCTGAAACGTCCCATTGCGGTCATGACATGTCCCGAGCATAACGTAATGTCATAATCTAATAGGAACCTATTTGTAATGGTCGCTAGTGGACATCAAAATACCTTATTATAACGTTATACTGTGACAAAACCGGGACATGTAATGAATATCCTTTTATGGTCCCAATCATGTCTTAATGTTCCCGAATGATCTAAGAACGTCAGTGGGATAAAGTTTCGCCGAAACCCTAAAAGGGAGCTAATGGGAACGTCACCTAATGTCCTTAGGACGTCCCCTGTTTGCTGGGTACTTGTTCAATTCATATAAACAGTTACAAGCACAAAATGTTGAGGGAGTCACTGTGCAATTACTCAAAAGTCTCAAATGAAATTTAAAGGTGATGAAAGAATTCAGTGTCTAATCAAAAAGCATATTTTGTCCAACGGGTAAAATAATGTGTTAATTGTGTAGATAATCTTCTAAGAAAACCCATGGTCCACTTGTAGGAAGGCCAGAATTAGGGTGACTAAATCAATGGCCAGAGAAAAAAAGTTGTAAAAAAACAGGAACATTTTATCATGTCACCTAGGCTTGATTCTGCACTTTTCATATTTTTTTTTCGAAATTCCTGTTCTTATTCGAAGATTTCTCAAGGAGCACTATACCAAGCTTTTTATTTTAATTCAGCTCGTGTCATACTAATTTAGCTTTTTGTAACCTGTGGAAACAACTTTGAAGATGACCACCACAAAATATAAATCCTCAACAGAGCTTGGTGCTTATTATCAGATGTATTACGTTACCAAATCTGACTTTTTGGATAAAATGTTAATGTTATGTTAGAGAAAGAACACCCTGAACAATTCAGAACAAGAACAATCATAGTTTGATTGCATTTTGAAACATAGGGATGTGAAATTTTATCACCAAAGCACGTCTGGGCAGAGTGGGTTGACAACCTAAACCTCTGCATCTTTCTTGTTATTTGCAGATATCCAACTCAGCCCTGCCGCTTTGGGAAGCTGCTCCTACTTCTACCAGCTCTGCTGTCAGTCAGCCCATCCACCATAGAAGAAGTATTTTTCAAGAAGACCATCGGGAACGTGCCCATCACAAGGCTCCTCTCTGACATGTACAAATCAAGCGATATATGAGTTTATTTCCGCCATATCAACATTACGCTCACTAGCCAAGAGTGTCTGTTAAGGCTCATAGACACAAACATTCTAATGAGCACGTGACAAATTGAACTTGAAGAACATAAAAACGTTGATTTTACAAATCTTTGGGTTAGGCTTACGTTTTGAGGATGTATACTGAACAGAAATATAAACAGAACATGTAAAGCATTGGTCCCATGTTTCATGAGCTGAAATAAAAGACCCCAGATTTTTTTCCTTATGCTCAAAAAGCTTATTTCTCTCAAATTTGGTGCACAAATTTGTTTACATCCCTGTCTGAGCATTTCTCCTTTGCCAAATTAATCCACCCACATGAATGGTGTGGCATATCAAGAAGCCGATTGTTCATTACACAGCTGCACCTTGTGTTGGGGACAACAACAAAAAAACACTCTAAAATGTGCAGTTTTGTCATATAACACAATGCCACAGATGTCTCAAGTTTTGATGGAGCCTGGAATTGGCATGCTGTGACTGCAGGAATGTCCACCAGAGCTGTTGCCAGACAATTTAGTGTTCATTTCTCTACCATACCAACGTCGTTTTAGAGAATTTCGCAGTACATCCAAACGGCTTCACAACTCCATATCCGGCTTCATTACCTGCGGGATTGTCTAAGACCAGCCACTCAGACAGCTGATGAAACTGAGGAGTATTTCTGTCTGTAATAAAGCCCTTTTGTGGGGAAAAACTCATTCTGATTGGCTGTGGTCCTGCACAGTCATGTGAAATTTATTTAAATTGACTGATTTCTGTATATGAGCTATAACGCAGTAATATCATTGAATTATTGCATGTTGCATTTATTCTTTTGTTCAGTATAATAATAGAATTGTCTAGCCAATTTAAGATTGCTACAATTTCGCTAAATACTGCAATCTCTGGTTTACACAAAATAAGGAACATCTTTAGTTGAAATGAGCCATCTGTGTGCAATTGGTGAACCTTTAAAACGTAGAGATGTTTTTGAGTGTCTCAAAGACCAATAAGCTTTACGACCAATGCCCTTTCAATCTTTTATTGCCATGTTCAATCTGATCGACAGGAAGAAACCAAAAAAGATGATGCACAGCATGATCCACGGTCAGATGTGCTATAGGGTCGTTGCCCCCTTGCCCAATACTGAAACCAAAGGGTGTGAAGTGTCACAACTGCCTGCATGAAGTGGAGGGGCCACCTCCTCAAGGTAGGAGAATGCTGATTGTCCTCTAGGAGCTCATGTGATGATCCCATACAAGCGATGAATGACAGGCAGAAGGAATTGAGAAATAAAACGACTTTTGGTATGTGCAGTTTTTAGTGTTCAAAGGCTGAGTGAAAGAAATGTCACCTGTTTGCGTTTGTGTGTCAGTATGTGTGGGGAAGTATTAAGTAGGAAGTTAGACATTAACACTGGAAACAAATATTCAGCACTTGGATTTGTGGATTTTGTTGTTGGCTGTAAATATTTTTCTCTGTTGTACAAAGTGGGAGTTTTATTCTTGTGAGAGTTGTACTGAAATATATTAGAAGAATAAATATTGAAATATGTGTGTCCCAAATTGTAATTTAGTTACCTTATACCACATTTTTTGGGAAATTGATTTACATTTCATTTTTGACTAAATATGCTATCCAGTTCTCTCAGGTACAGTGCCTTCAGAAAGTATTCATAACCCTAGACTTATTCCACATTTTGTTGTACTACAAAAAAAATCCCTAGTCCTTTACTGGTGACAAGCATACCCATGATGCAGCCTCCTCTATGCTGGAAAATATTAAGAGTGGTACTCTGTGATTGAATTTGCCCCAGACATAATGCTATGTATTCAAGGACAAATTTCTTTGCCATATCTTTTGCAGTATTTCTTAAGCGCCTTGCTGTAAACAGGATGCATGTTTTGGAATATTCAAAAAAAATTATGTACAGGTTTCCTTCTTTTCACTCTGTCATTGAGGTTAGTAATTGTGGAGTAACTACAATGTTGATCCATTCTCAGTTCTTATATCACAGCCATTAAATTCTTAACTATTTAAAATCACCACTGGCCACATTGTGAAATCCCTGAGTATTTTCCTTCCTCTCCGACAACCGAGTGAGGAAGGATGCCTGTATCTTTGTAGTGGCTGGGTGCATTACATCATCCAAAGCCTAAATAACTTCAAAGACAAATTCAGATGCTGAATATCCACTAATTATTATTTTTTGACATATCTACCAATCGGTGTCCTTTTCGAGGCATTGGAAAACCTCTGATCTTTGTGGTTGAATCTGTGCTTGAAATTCACTACTCGATTGAGGGACCTTACAGATAGTTGTATGTGTGGGGTAGAGATGGTGTAGTAATTAAAAAAACTAAAAAAAAATCAGGTTAACCACTATTGAACACAGAATGAATCCATGCAACTTATGCTCTTTGTTACACTCATTTATACTCCAGAACTTTAGGCTTGCCATAACAAAATGGTTGAATACTTATTGACTCAAGACATTTCAGATTTTAATTTTGTATTCATTTCTCACATTTTCTACCAACAAAATTTCACTTTGACATTATGGTGTATATTGTGTAGATCAGTGACACAATCTTAAGTTAAAATTCATGTCAAAATAACAATGTGGAACAAGTAGAAGCACTGTACAAGGCAGTTTTGGAATCTAAAATCACTTGAGCGTGACCCAGAGCGAAGGGTACGTTACCCTGAAATTGCAGTGAGAACAAATGCCATAGGTTTTAAAGCTAGGCTGCAGTAAAGTACACATTGAGCCATGGCCAATGCAATACATTTTCACAGGGGTTTCAAGTATTTTCTGATGAATCAAGGGCTTTACCTTTAATTGAGTTTCATATTTAGTATAATGATTTAAAAAACCTCACGCACAATTAACATTAATGTGTTTGCCATTGACAGGTGGTTCTAACTGCTGTATATCAGAAGCAGCATGGACCAACGTGTGTGTCTATTCACTGAAATCTTTACTCAGGAAAAACATGACATCACCTCATGCGTTTGACCTATTTTTATTGGAAAATGTTCAAAATAACAAAATGGCACAGCAGTATACACATTTCATAAACACATGGTCAGTTGGTAGAAATGCTGTGGGGTTCCCCTCTCTGGTGCATTTTTTCTCATTATAAAATAATTTACAGGCTAACGAACAGTGGAAGTGCTGGCTGGTAGTACACAGACACACACATGCTTCAGCTCATGGTGGTGATGGACCGTCCACAAAGGGTGATTTTCAGAGTCAGGGACAAAGTGTGCCAAGGACAATAATTCCAATTGGACATAGAGTAAAAACACTGTAATGTATGGGGTTTTAACATGAGGTTTGCATACATGGAAAGGTATTTTTTTTTTATATTTCTTTAAAAATGAATATCCATGACATACCTCACTGATAAATATAGATAACATACTGTAAAATAAGGTAGTGTCATTGAGACAGCAAAAACAATGATATATTATTTTCAACCACAGTTTTTACATGTAGACCATTTCCTAGTTTGATCCAATCGAGAGTTGAAAACGAGCACTAAATGAGATCACTAATCAACACGGATATAAAAGACAAAGAAAGAAAGTGATTGCAAACAAAAGAAGAATGAAGATTATACAAGTGTTTGTGGTCGGAGCAGAGCAGGACCGTTAGCAGAACAGAGAGCTTTGGGTTGTGGAGCGGGGCCTGGCCGGGGCTGGGCCGCGTGGTGGCCCGCTTCTCTTAGGCTTGTCGTATTTTGGAGGGGGTATAGGTCTTGTCCACAGACTTGTCCTGTAGAAACATGTGCAGACAGCGCTCGTTCTGGGCCAAGGGGTGACCAGCCACTCTGAAACACAAAACAGGGAGAGACAAAGGTTTACAAGTGGTTATGAATATATGTTGTTGTTACAGTCTGTCTGACATGGCCACAAAATACATGGTACATATTTTTCTTCCTGGAAAGAAATCTCAAAATACATTTTTTACTATAACGACACCCTTACTTAATCCTCTTCGTTCCTATCAAATAAGATGTATTTATAAAGCCCTTATTACATCAGCTGAGATCTCAAAGTGCTGTACAGAAACCCAGCCTAAAACCCCAAACAGCAAGCAATGGACAGTGACTAGGAAAAACTCCCTAGAAAGGCCAGAACCTAGGAAGAAACCTAGAGAGGAACCAGGCTAAGAGGGGTGGCACAGCCAGGTGGAGATTATAACAAAACATGGCCAAGATCTTCAAATGTTCATAAATGACCAGCAGGGTCAAATAATAATAATCACAGTGGATGTCGAGGGTGCAACAGGTCAGCACCTCAGGAGTAAATGTCAGTTAGCTTTTCATAGCCGATCATTGAGTATCTCTACGGCTCCTGCTGTCTCTAGAGAGTTGAAAACAACAGGTCTGGGACAGGTAGCATGTCCGGTGAACAGGTCAGGGTTCCATAGCCGTAGGCAGAACAGTTGAAACTGGAGCAACCAGCACGGCCAGGCCCGCTATGTGGAACATAAGGCTTACATGAGAGTGCCACGAGAGAGATTGACCATAATTGGACAGCATTAAAGTACTGTGAAAAGTGTTGTCAAAAGTTCATCAAAATATGCCCACGTTTTCAATTTTTTCAGTGTCCAAATGATCAGGTCCGATGTAATTTAGAAGACCACTGACCTGTCTTTAAATTCATAAAGTCCCCATGTTACATCTGAAGCAGGAGGCAGTGAATTTGATGAAGAGGAAAGGATTCTGCAAACCTGCTCATAATTACCATCAAGGTCAGGGAGAGGGATGGAGAGATTGAAGCAAAAGAGAAGAAAGAAAGAGAAGAGAAAGATGGAGGGGGAAAGAAGAGGAGAAAGAGAGCAAAAAAGTGAAAGGGCACCTGAGACCAAAAATAATATACTTTCTCTTAACAGACCAATTTCCAATGACAGACGTACTCTCATCATCCTATGTACTCAGCTACATTCTTAAAAGGGAAATATTTCTGAAGGGCAAGCATGACCCCAAGGGTTCATGTACAACAGAAACATTGTGGAGGATTTGAGGAGGCTTCCATTTGCCATTAGATGAGCAAGTTGAGCCCCCCTCCTGACACTCCATGACTCAATCAAAACGGACATTTATATTTTTTTTATTGGAGTTGAATTAAAACCGTAAATAAGCTGGCCCCTGATCGCATCTAACCCTGTACCCACTCCTCCATCCTAACTCCGACTATATTCTCGCCTTTTGTTTTTAAACAATATCGCCTGCAAACTTCCCTTTAAACTTCACTGTGCTGTTCTCTCCTCCTCTGCTGGGTTGTTTAGAAATGATAACCATGTTTACCTCTAGGTAAATGGTTTTCCTCTCCACAATACACTCAATCACAGTTCATAACAGCAGAGCGAACCAACTCCACTCCGCTGTGCAGCTATTAAGTGTGAACAATGCCATGATCAACAGTAGCGTTTAATTCGAGGAAAAAAAATCTTAATTACCAACACATTCTTCGCTCTTTCCAAAAAAACTATTTTTTTCTCATCTCGCTAGTCTTTAGGCATACTTAATATTCTAACAGGTATAATTTGCACATGAAACAAAGATAATAGCCAAGTCTGCAATCAAAGCAAATAATAACAGGCCCACTAACTTTTATTGTTCTCCACGTGGGAGTGAGAACACCTTGGGTAAAAAAATAAGCAGGGGTGCGTGCACACACCACCCATCGAGGAACCGTTCGCTGTAACTTGAGACTCAATTATCATAAATTACACATATAGAAAAAACAAGTACACACTTTGCGGCCTCTTTGGCTGTTCTTGTTCCTTTACTAGGCAATTATGAAGGAGAACGAAGGAGTAGACGTCCTGCTGTATGTGTTCAGTCGGTTAACGACACCAAGAAAGACGAGAGAAAATCTGATTCATGTTAAGTGTTTCATAGGCTCCTAAGGTAAAGATTGAGCTAAGAGTGGCTGCAAATGAAATGTTTAACAAACACACACGCCTGACATCAAAAAGTAGTAATATCACAACCAAACACAACATCCTGGCTCTAGGAAGCAGAGGATCTTGTCTGTGTCGACTCACTTGTTGAGGAACTGCTCCAGCCCAGCTCTCCGCTCCTCGATGAAAGAATCGTCAAATATCCCATCGTCCCCTCGGAACGGCAGCTGTCTGGAAAGAGCCTTCCCTGGGAGAGGGGGTACCACCACCTGAGAGGGACACACATGTTAACAAGTTAACATCTAGTTAGTTATATTGTTGTCTTTATCTCTCAGGTTTGATTAAATTATTCTTGTGTAATGTGTATTGAGACTTGTAAAGCCCCAGAGGGCTCACCTTGCTGTCTCTCTCTAGCTCCCCTCTGAGCCACTGAAAGTCGCTGTACCGTCTCCGCACACGAGACTCCTTCAACTTGAAGATGGGCAAGTTGGTCTGAAACACAGAGAGAAATCAGACTTAGGGGCACCAGAGCTAACATACTGTATAAGGGTAGTATAAATTGTAGGGTAAAATAAAGACAGAGTTAGAGTATAAAGAACACTTGAACAAAACCATGATCTTATCGAGTGGAAAGTTGGCTACATTGTAGATTGAGTCAAGTATAAGTCAGTGACAAATTATATTGATACTAAACATTTATAAAGCTCTTTCACTCGGTCTCACTCACAGTACACTGTATGGTACCATCTATCAATCCACAACCAATGAGTAGTTCAGTCAGAAAAACACCACGTATTACTTTCAACCATTTATTAGAAAGAAAATGACAATACATTAGGTCTTGGCGGTTGGCTCCGCTGCTTCAGGCTCGCTCACAGCCATAGCAAAGCTCATTACCATAATAACAAACTACAGGCAGTGAGCGCGGTATAGCTATACCAATCGCACCGACTGAAACAAAAGCAGGCAGGTGGAGGCTTGGGGTGGCGGGAGGCGAGCAGAAAACAGACATGCATAGTGAGTAACACATTACAGCAACAGTATGTCACAAAGAAACACAAGCACATAGTACACGTGGCAAACAGAGGATGTGTGTTCAGAAACTGGCCAACTAAATACACCGCGATATTAAAGTAGAGTGAGGAATCGAATTGTTGCAATATCAGCTAATTCAAACACTCAGGTTTCCTGTCTAAAATGGCTTAGCTTTATTAACCTGAGTGAATCACAGCTGCCATTTTGTGCCAGAGACACTCACCATACACTAGCTATGAGAGTGGAGAGTAGATGCAGAGTGAATGACCCATGCTTGCCATTTTGGCGTTTGGGCCGAGCCTTGTGTGAATCCCTCTGTGGAAAATTACTGTTAAGAGCCATACAAATAGAAATTAAATTGGAAATACTGTATTAAAAAAAATATATATATTTAATCTTTACTTAACTAGGCAAGTCAGTTAAGAACAAATTTACAATGACTGCCTACCAAAAGGCAAAAAGACCTGTGGGGACAGGGCTGGGATAAAAAAAAAAAAAACTATAAATATCGGACAACACACACACACATCACGACAAGCGAGAGAACACAATACTACATAAAGAGAGACCTAAGACAACAACACAGCATGGTAGCAACACAACATGGTCGCAGCACAGAACATGGTACACACATTATTGGGCACAGCACAAAAGCAAAGTGCAAGAAGGTGGAGACAACAATTCATCACACAAAGCAGCCACAACTGTCAGTAAGAGTGTCCATGAGTGTCTTTGAATTAAGAGATTGAGATAAAACTGTCCAGTTTGAGTGTTTGTTACAGCTTGTTCCAGTCGCTAGCTGCAGCAAACTGAAAAGACGAGCCACTTAGGGATGTGTGTGCTTTGGGGACCTTTAACAGAATGTGACTGGCAGAACAGGTGTTGTATGTGGAGAATGAGGGCTGCAGTAGATATCCCAGATAGGGGGAGTGAGGGAGAGTGAGGCCTAAGAGGGTTTTATAAATAAGCATCAACCAGTGGGTCTTGCGACGGGTATAAAGAGATGACCAGTTTTTTAGGGTCAAGTTTCAGGAGCTCCTCAGACTCAGTGACTGCATGTAGGGAGACACTTTGTAGCAGGGCAGGGGAAAAAAGAGGGAGAAGCATTGGAGAGGAGGAAATGTTGGATGGGCAAGGAGGCATGGCTGAGTCAAATAGGAATCCTGACTTAAGGAAGTGGTGATGAAAGAGCTCAGCCAGGTGCTTCTTGTCAGTAACCACCACATCATCAACTTTAAGGGACATGGGCAGCTGTGAAGGAGAGTTTATTCTTCAGGTCTTTAACCTCTTCAACCTATGGGGGCGCTATGTCATTATTGGATAAAAAAACGTGCCCGTTTTAAGCGCAATATTTTGTCACGAAAAGATGCTCGACTATGCATATAATTGGCAGCTTTGGAAAGAAAACACTCTGACGTTTCCAAAACTGCAAAGATATTATCTGTGAGTGCCCCAGAACTGATGCAACAGGCGAAACCAAGATGAAACTTCAAACAGGAAATGAGCAGGATTTTTGACGCTCTGTTTTTCATCGTCTCCTTCTATGGCTGTGAAAGCGCCACGAATTAGCCTGCCCTGTCTATCGTTTCTCCAAGTTGTCTGCAGCATTGTGACGTATTTGTAGGCATATCATTGGAAGATTGGCCATAAGAGACTACATTTACCAGGGGTCCGCCCGGTGTCCTTTGTTGAAATTGTTGTGTAATCTCCAAGCTGCTCGCATTCATCCATGTGATTGAGACAGAGAGGAGACTTCCAGGAATGATATATAATGAAGAGATATGTGAAAAACACCTTGAGGATTGATTGTAAACAACGTTTACCATGTTTCAGTCGATATTATGGAGTTAATGTGGAAGAAAGTTTGGCGTTTGGATGAATTTTTTTTTTTTTTGGTAGCCAAACATGACGCAGAAAACGGACCGATTTCTCCTGCACAAATAATCTTTCAGGAAAACTGAACATTTGCTATCTAACTGAGAGTCTCCTCATTGAAAACATCCGAAGTTCTTCAAAGGTAAATGTTTTATTGGATCTTTTTGCTGTTTTTTGTGAAAATGTTGCCTGCTAATGCTAACGCTAAATGCTAGTTTGCTATGGTTGAGAAGAAAATTTTTGAAAATCTGAAATGACAGTGTTGTTAACAAAAGGCGAAGCTTGAGAGCTAGCATATTGATTTCATTTCATTTGCGATTTTCATGAATAGTTAACGTTGCGTTATGGTAATGGGCTTGAGGCTGTAGTCATGATCCCGGATTCGGGTTGGCTCAACGCAAAAAGTTAACCGTTTTCCAGAACTTCTTGGGGTTAGACCCACAGAGAGAGGGAACTGCTCCTTAAAGTAACTTCAGCCCCTTTACTTTCAGTGCAGCAAACTCTCTCCAGAAGTTCAGTGAGGATCTCTGAATGATCCAATGTTGACCTAAACGACTAATGATGATAAATACAATCCACCTGTGTGTAATCAAGTCTCCTTATAAGTGCACCTGCACTGTGATAGTCTCAGAGGTCCGTTAAAAGTGCAGAGAGCATCATGAAGAACAAGGAACACACCAGGCAGGTCCGAGATACTGTTGTGAAGAAGTTTAAAGCCGGATTTGGATACAAAAAGATTTCCCAAGCTTTAAACATCCCAAGGAGCACTGTGCAAGTGATAATATTGAAATGGAAGGAGTATCAGACCACTGCAAATCTACCAAGACCTGGCCGTCCCTCTAAACTTTCAGCTCATACAAGGAGAAGACTGATCAGAGATGCAGCCAAGAGGCCCATGATCACTCTGGATGAACTGCAGAGATCTACAGCTGAGGTGGGAGACAATCAGTTGTATATTACACAAATCTGGCCTTTATGGAAGAGTGGCAAGAAGAAAGCCATTTCTTAAAGATATCCATAAAAAGTGTTGTTTAAAGTTTGCCACAAGCCACCTGGGAGACACACCAAACATGTGGAAGAAGGTGCTCTGGTCAGATGAAACCAAAATTGAACTTTTTGGCAACAATGCAAAACGTTATGTTTGGCGTGAAAGCAACACAGCTCATCACCCTGAGCACACCATCCCCACTGTCAAACATGGTGGTGGCAGCATCATGGTTTGGGCCTGCTTTTCTTCAGCAGGGACAGGGAAGATGGTTAAAATGGATGGGAAGATGGATTGAGCCAAATACAGGACCATTCTGGAAGAACCTGATGGAGTCTGCAAAAGACCTGAGACTGGGACAGAGATTTGTCTTCCAACAAGACAATGATCCAAAACATAAAGCAAAATCTACAATGGAATGGTTCAAAAATAAAGGGGGCTTCAAGGCCTCTGGATCTGGGTGGGATAGCATGCCATTTGTTGGGCTCAAAAGACTTCGGCACCTCACAACTTCAATTAGCACTGACGTGTGAATGGAATCTCTTTGTCCTAGCAAAGCTTGGTAGCCTGATCATTCAGTCCTTATTAAGTAAAATATATAATTGTGATGTATTTTTCTTCTTGGCCTTTGAAAGTAAAAAAAATTGCTCCAGACAAAGCATTACTCACTCAGCTCCAGGTTGGAAGGGGTTTTCAGGTCTCTGCTTGTTTGCCAGAGCATTTGATGTACAGTTATGGCCAAAAGTTTGCTGCCTCAGTTTGTATGATGGCAATTTGCATATACTCCAGAATGTTATGAAGAGTGATCAGATGAATTGCAATTAATTGCAAAGTCCCTCTTTGCCATGCAAATGAACTGAATCCCGAAAAACATTTCTACTGCATTTCAGCCCTGCCACAAAAGGACCAGCTGACATCATGTCAGTGATTCTCTCGTTAACACAGCTGTGAGTGTTGACGAGGACAAGGCTGGAGATCATTCTGTCATGCTGATTGAGTTTGAATAACAGACTGGAAGCTTCAAAAGGAGGGTGGTGCTTGGAGTCATTGTTCTTCCTCTGTCAATCATGGTTACCTGCAAGGAAACACGTGCTGTCATCATTGCTTTGCACAAAAAGGGCTCACAGGCAAGGATATTGCTGCCAGTAAGATAGCACCTAAATCAACCATTTATCGAATCATCAAGAACTTCAAGGAGAGCGGTTCAATTGTTGTGAAGAAGGCTTCAGGGCGCCGAAGAAAGTCCAGCAAGCGCCAGGACCGTCTCCTAAAGTTGATTCAGCTGCGGGATCGGGGCACCACCAGTATAGAGCTTGCTCAGGAATGGCAGCAGGCAGGTAAGAGTGCATCTGCATGCACAGTGAGGCAAAGACTTTTGGAGGATGGCCTGGTGTCAAGAAGGGCAGCAAAGCCCCTTCTCTCTAGGAAAAACATCAGGGACAGACTGATATTCTGAAAAAGGTACAGGGACTGGACTGCTGAGGACTGGGGTAAAGTCATTTTCTCTGATGAAGCCCCTTTCCGATTGTTTGAGGCATCTGGAAAAAAGCTTGCCCGGGGAAGACGAGGTGAGCGCTACCATCAGTCCTGTGTCATGCCAGTAAAACAGTAAAGCACCCTGAGACCATTCATGTGGGGTTGCTTCTCAGCCAAGGGAGTGGGCTCACTCACAATTTTGCCTAAGAACTCAGCCATGAATAAAGAATAGTACCAACACATCCTCTGAGAGCAACTTATCCCAACCATCCAGAACAGTTTGTGATGAACAATGCCTTTTCCAGCATGATGGAGCACCTTGCCATAAGGCAAAAGTGATAACTAAGTGGCTCGGGGAACAAAACATCAATATTTTGGGTCCATGGGAATCAGTGGCTAACTGCAAGCATTGCAAAACAACCAGTTGCCTGCTATTCAATAGGGTTGCTGTGCCCCCCCCAAGAGTTTCCACCATAAATGCCAGACTTTGAAGACAAAATTTGCCCACAAAGGACCGCCGTGCCACCCATGCTCTGCATTCTGTGGCTGTACATTTCACAAGTGCTGTACACATAGTTATATTGATTACGCCATTGTCTTAATCGAAATGCCTCTTATCCGCTCACTTGTTCCCTTATGCCATAGTTTGTACATCTCAATTGTCAATAGAAACCACATTTGCTTAAGCAAGTCAGCCACACAGCTGTTTTTTTTTAAAGGCAGTAAACTAGGCTGAATTAATTGTTTCGCTGCCAAACAAGGCTCTGCTGATAGCCAGGTGTAGCAGTGGTAAAGATTCACTCCATTGTGCTGGAAAGAAAGCTCTGCTGTTGGTACAGCTTTATGTAGGCCCTAACAGTTTGTGGGCACCACTTGTCGCCGTTATAGTGCAATTAATGTATTGTTAGTGTTGTAGTTGTGTCTTTGCTGGCATGCATTTTTTTGTTGTTGAGTTTGCCCCACCAAGATTTACATGCTAAAATCAGTGATGCAGTCAATCTTGCCTAAACTTTGAGCCAGGAGAGATTGACATGCACATTACTGACACTTGCCCTCTGTGTACATCTAAGTGCTTTGTTCTGGACCAATTGCAACTAACCTGTTCCTCTTTGCCGCACATGACCACACAGCAGGTGCGACAAAACTAGGGCCTGTCTGGTCAACTGAGCTGTCAAGAAGGCAAAACAACGCCTTATCACAGACAGACCTCTTCCCATTTTAGCAATCATTGAGTCTAAATGTTTTGACCATGACAGCTTGCTATCTAGTTGGATGGATGCAGAGAAAAATTATGGATTTTGAAGAGAGAAGGGGAGGATCGAGGGAGGAAAAATGGGGGGAGAGAGGACAGAAGAGGAGAGAATGGCCTGTGTATTTCACAGTGAAAAGACTCAAGAGGGGTCTCAAGGGCAAAACACTGCCTTATTATAGGAGGGGGGGGAAATCTTATTATAGGAGAGGGAGCAATCTTTTGGCAGGCTTTCATAACAACAAATCAAAGTTATTTGACAATAACAATTGCTATTTCTTTTAGATGCACTATGCAGAAATCTCTTCGCCATTTCCTGGTTGCAAAAATTATAATAATTTTCCTAATTTCAGTTTGTGTGACAAAACAAGGAAGTATAATGTATAGAGTCATTGTACCATTTAAACCACTGTGAAACATTTTCCATAATCAAAAATATTACAGTTTCAGTTGTTTGAAGCTGATGTA
Source organism: Oncorhynchus keta (assembly GCF_023373465.1). Lineage (NCBI taxonomy): Eukaryota > Metazoa > Chordata > Actinopteri > Salmoniformes > Salmonidae > Oncorhynchus > Oncorhynchus keta. Next base: position 44,771,459 of record NC_068439.1, read on the forward strand.
CAAACCTGAAAGTTAGACGCAAAATGAAAAGCATAGAAATAGCGCACAGAACAGATCTACCACTTCTTAGACCGTGCTAGCCAGTTTCCCTCAGGGGAATCCCCTTCGAAACAGGACGCAGTTTGATTGCCATCTTAAGTGGAGGTCCAATTCACAAAAATTACCTCCTCTGCCCTCTTTATAGCTTGAGGGAGCGAGTGAACAACTTCGATCACTTGCCGGGTTGATCTAGCCCACAATTCAATGCAATCTGTAGTCACGTGTCAAAGTCCGGTAGCCACAAAGTGTGAAATTTACTCAACACGGCTGGATATATTTAAAAAAAAATAACATTGACTTTAGCATTGGCAAATCGGAATGATGCAAAGTGGCTCGGACTCATAGTGAGGTGCTAATAAAAAAAACATTTTTGGGGGGAGTTCAGAATAAAAGGACCAAACTATACAAAACTGCTAGCCAGCTAAAGGTAACAGTAGCTGAAGCTCAACTTCAATATTTCCACCAAAGACGTTGCCACGCCATTCATCATCATCCCTCAATTGGATTTAGGGCCGAAGACTGGCTACTTTGCATTTGGAACACAACAGTGACTAGGGTCTGGTTTCAATGATAGACTATTTTGGCATAGAGGAACTACGTCACTGCCTGTCGATAAAATAAAAAAATATTCTGGGGACACTCCCAACAAATCACAAGGCAGACATGCCAGAACGTTGTGAATTAACACCCAAGTTTGCTGGCAAAACCTTTGCAGTGGTTTTAGTTAAAGAGATTCTGCAGTACTTTTGTATACTTTTTAGCCAGTAGTTCTGAAAGTAGCACATGCAAGCAAAAGTGGTCCCTGAAAATTGCACACTACATCATTGCCCTCTCTCGATCTTTTAATGCTGTGTCCATTGAGCCATTGGGCCTGCCCTGCATCCTCATTGGATATTGCTGGGCATACCTCTTGCTAGCTGTCACTTAAATGTGAGGGGCTGGAGCTCATGGGCTAGAACTTGAGTTGCTAGGGGGCTGGCCCATGTAGGGGGGAAATGTAGGAAAATGGCATAGCTCAGCTTCAAGAAAACAGTCGCTTTCAAACAAGGGACTTCGTGGCTAATTGAGGTAAAACAGAACTGCTCATAGATTATGTATGCATGTGTGAGCTACACATTAACACATCCATCCCAAAGTGGGAGGTTTAAAAAATACTTTGTTTCCCAAGTACCAGAGCATGGCTTCCCACCATAATGTGCAAATAAATTCACAAAAAAATCCTACAATGTGATTTTCTGGATTTGTTTTCTCATTTTGTCTGTCATAGTTGAAGTGTAGTACCTATGATAAATTACAGGCCTCTCTCATCATTTTAAGTGGGAGAACTTGCACAATTGGTGGCTGACTAAATACTTTTTTGCCCCACTGTAGTTCCTCTATGCCAAAAGAGTCTATCATTGAAACCAGACCCTAGTCACTGTTTCCTAGGGTCGGGTTTCTGAGACTACATGCAACTCAGCAGCTAAGCAGAACATGAAATCGCTAGAGTGCCTTTGTGTCACACTTATGTTTGCAAAGTTTGTACAAACATGTTGATCATATCGCTTGTGTACAACATGATAGCTACATGTAGCCTAACACCTATTCTGAAAAAAGAACAGGAAATCGCGCTTGAGACATGGAATGCATAGTTTGAACATGTGGTTGACATCTTTAGCATAGACTGTAAAAAATTAAGTCTTTAGTGTACTACATGAATTTTAGCTTCCATGTCAAGGAAGGGGACGCTACGTAGACAGCAGAGTGGGCAGCAGCTACATAAAAAAAAAATCCTACAAACACACAGAAATCTATCATTAAACACAGCAAGTCGGGTTCCAGAAAATCCAGAACCGCAGCCACTCCATTTTTAATACCACAAAAAATACAATGAAGTCAATTATTAATATCAGAAAATGAATTACAAGTAACCATGTGGCTCAGTTGGTAGAGCATGGCACCTGCAATGCCAGGGTTACATGGGGGACCAGTATAGATTATTTTTTTAATGGAAATTTCATGACCTCAATACTGTAAATTGCTCTGGATAAAAGTGTCTGCTAAATGACTAAAATGTGAATGTAAAATGAAAGAGAAGACAGAAAACTGTGCCTAATGTGGGGGTTCTGACAGTTGATAAGAGGGAAAAAAACTTAAAGAACAAGGTCGAGACAAGTCTGTCTGAGTGGCTCCTAGAACAAACTTTTTTCCCCCCTGTCTTGCTCCTCCTTTCTTTCCCCTCTCATCCTTCCTCTCAGTACCCTCTTTCTTGTTATCTCCTTTCTCCCCCTTTCTGAAGTAGTAGGCTTCCGCTCTTGTTAGTCTATCCAGCCATTCTCTCTCCTCTTACTCTTTATTTCCTTCCCCATTTCCCTTTCTCACCAGGTGAGGTTGTCAGCCCCCCACCCCTCCCTTCCTCTCAGGTCACAGGAGAAGGGGATTAGCCTAACTTTATAGCGCCCGTCAGCTCTTAGCTGCTCTCACCCCTCTCAGTGGGCTGCCCCCCAGTGTTCTGGTACTTCACAGCATGGAGCGCTTCACGGAATGCTGGGAAGTTAATCCCCACGACAACAGATCATGGTTACAGCTAATCTCATCAGGCCCAACACACACAGGAGCATAACTCTGTATGTGGACACTCAGGCGCTAGAGTTGGACAACACATTTAAAAAGGTTGCACAACAATACACACGCACTTGACGATTAGACAATTCAGCATTTGAGCCTGTAAATCGAACCCACAAATGCTGATGCTCCAGATACTCAACTAGTCTAAAGGCCAGTTTTATTGCTTCTTTAAATCAGCACAACAGTTTTCAGCTGTGCTAAGATCATTAGACAACTATGGCAATGATCAATTAGCCTTTTAAAATTATAAACTTGGATTAGCCAACACAACGTGCCATTGGAACACAGGAGTGCTGGTTGCTGATAATGGGCCTCTATGGAATATCTACATACATGTACAAAGAAATCTGATGTTTCCAGCTACAACAGTAATTTACAACATTAACAATGTCTACAGTGTATTTCTAATCAATTTGATGTTATTTTAAATGGACAGAAAATGCTTTTCTTTAATAAACAAGGACATTTCTAAGTGACCACAAACCTTTGAACGGTAGTGTAAATAAAATCAACGTAGTCTCAAATAAATAATGAAACATGTTCAATTTGGTTTAAGTAATGCAACAAAACAGTGTTGGAGAAGCAAGTAAAAGTGTGCCAAGTATGTGCCAAGTAAAAAAAGCTGACGTTCAGAACATATGAAAGCTGGTGGTAAAGTTTAACACGAGTCTTCAATATTCCCAGTTAAGAAGTTTTAGGTTGTAGAGCAAAAAGCAGAGCTTGTCTGCATGTTCCCCTGTCAGTCTGCTCCTCTGCTTATCATAAATGATCCCCACATCACTGAACACTATCTCGCTTGGGACAGAGAAACGTCTTTGCCAGTGGAGTAAGTGATTTGAAGTCTGTCCTCATTCTGCTTCCACCACTCCAAAGGCAAGTCACTTTCTGTCAATGGCTCTATGAGGTAACGCTCCAACTCAATTTCAAAACTGCACTGGACGTCAGCCTTGCCCTCTTGGCTTCCAAGGATTCTAGCGTAGAGGCTGTCCACCAGACTGGGTGGCTGATCTACCGGAACTCTTTGCCAATTTGCACCGGAATCTGCGTCCTCCTCTTCACTAGTCCCTTCTGCTGTGGCTCTGGGATTTAGTTTCCTTAGTATGTCAGATTCAGCCGCCCTTTTGCTTTCTCTAGTGCTGTACCTGAGGTGAGGCGTAGCTCTTGTAACGTGGATCCAGGACAGTTGCCAGCACCAGGAACTTTGTCTCCTCGGCCTTGGAGAACTGCCTTGTCAGACTGTCCAACATGGTCTTCCGTAAAGTTGATGCCTTGAGTAAAAGAACCCTCCTGCTGCAGCATCATCTTCAGCACAGACACACTGGGGATGATGCATGCGGCTGTAGAGTTGGAGTGGCTCATCTCCAGTGTCACCTCCTCCATAGGGGCCAGTCTCTCAATTAGGTTAGACAATGTCCCACTGTGCAGCAGACAAACTGCTGATGTGTCTGTATTCACCTGCATACACATTCAGTGCATGCCTCTGTTCAAACATCCTCTGCAACATGTGTAGTGTTGAGTTCCAGCGAGTTTGAACTGCTTGGATGATGCTGTGTTTGGGAAGGCCAAGCTCTTCCCGAATGGCCCTCAGCCTCTGTTTGGCCAGTACGGAATGGTCAAAGTGAGTTGCACAGCTCTTCAACATGGCAATAATGTCTAGCGCAGCTCTCTGACTGGATAGTCCATCATTGATTACAAGCTGTAGGGTGTGTGCACGGCAGCTGAAGTCTGGAAGCTCCGCCAGTCTTATACCTTTCACCATGTTTGCCCCACCTTCCGAGGACCAGCACTACACGTTCTGTGTGGATTTCCCAGTATTCCAACATGGTCAAAAACATCTCTCTGATGTAGTTTCTTGTGTGTGATCCAGTTATAGTCTTGACATTTGGCACAACCTGCTTTCTTGTCCAGTAAGGCAGTTAACCCACTGTTCCTAGGCCGTCATTGTAAATAAGAATTTGTTCTTAACTGACTTTGCCTAGTTAAATAAAGGTTAAATAAAAACATTTAAATCAGGGACTCTAGTGCCTGACCAGCAGTCAGTTGTGATTGCCATGTGTGGAGCATTCACCGGTGCCACCAGATTCTTCACAACTCTTTCATATGTTTTATCTAGTATTTCTGTGCAGTATAATTTTTAATCTTTGATCCTGTACCGGGATTCAGCAAGAGTAATCAGCCGCTGAAAACCAACATCAGACACCACTGTGAATGGCTGGTTGTCAGTGGCAATCTCAATAATTGCTTCATCCATATTCTTGGCCCTTGGGTCGTTGTCCTGCCATTTTACTTGTTTATTAAAAAAGTTGTAAGATTGTAACCTGCAATGTCTGTGACGTGTCTGTATAACTTTTTCCTTCTGAAGAATTTGCGTTTGCTATTTTCATCATTGCTTCCTTATGGGATTTTGGATGGGTGTTCTTAAGGTGATTCCACAGGTTGGTGGTATTTTTTGATTTAGCAATTGCTGACCACATACTTACACCTTTATCACAAATAAGACACCTTGCTTTCCCTGGTGCCAATTCAATGGATTATATTTATTATGGATGCCATTTGCTGCTGCCAAAGCAGCAGCTACTCTTCCTGGGGTCCAGCAAAATTAAGGCAGTTTATACAATTTAAAAAAACTTTACAATACATTCACAACACACTGTGTGCCCTCAGGCCCCTACTCCACCACTACCACATATCTACAGTACTAAATCCATGTGTATGTATAGTGCGTATGTTATTGTGTGTGTGTGTGTGTCTGTGCCAATGTCTGTGTAGCTTCACAGTCCCCGCTGTACGATAAGGTGCATTTTTATCAGTTTAAAAAAAAAATCAAATATTACTGCTTGCATGAGTTACTTGATGTGGAATAGAGTTCCATGTAGTCATGGCTATATGTAGTACTGTGTGCCTCCCATAGTCTGTTTTGGACTTGGGGACTGTGAAGAGAACTCTTGAGGCATGTCTTGTGAGGTGTGCATACGGGTCCAAGCTGTGTGCCAGTAATTCAAACAGACAGCTCGGTGCATTCAACATGTCAATACCTCTCACAAATACAAGTAGTGATGAAGTCAATCTCTCCTCCACATTGAGCCAGGAGAGATTGACAAGCATATTATCAATGTTAGCTCTCTGTGTACATTTAAAGGCCAGCCGTTCTACCCTGTCCTGAGCCAATTGCAATTTTGCAAAAAGTCCATCTGTGGCACCTGACCAAACTAGGGCCTGTAGGACCTGCCTGGTTAATAGTGCTGTTACGGCAGAGCAACACTTTATTATGGACAGACTTCTCCCCATCTTAGCTATTGTTGTTTCAATATGTTGACAGTGAGTTTACAATCCAGAGTTACTCCAAGAAGTTAGGTCACCTCAACTTGCTCAATTTCCATATTATTCATTACAATATTTAGTTGAGGTTTAGGATTTGGTAAATGATACAATGATTTTATTTTTTATTTAGGGCTAACTTAACCCTTGCCACCCATTCTGAAACTAACTGCGGTTCTTAGTTAAGTGTCGGAGTCAATTCAGTCGCTGTAGTAGCTGACGTGTTAAGTCATTAAATATATCCAAATATATTTTGTATTCAAGATTCTTCAAAGTAGCCACCCTTTATCTTGATGACAGCTTTGCACACGCTTGGCACTCTTAACCAGCTTCATGAGGTAGTCAACTGGAATGCATTTCAATTAACAGGTGTGCCTTTTTAATTTGTAGAATTTCTTTCCTTCTTAATGTGTTTGAGCCAATCAGTTGTGTTGTCACAAAGTAGGATTGGCATAGAGAAGATAGCCCTATTTCGTAAAAAAACAATGCCATACAACACTCCTTCCGTGGCTCCCAACTTCTCTTAAACGCTATTAAAACCAAATGCATGCTTTTCAACCATTCACTGCCTGCACCCGCACGCCTGACTAGCATCACCATGGTTCAGACCTAGAATATGTGGACATCTATAAGTACCTAGGTGTCTGGCTAGACTGTAAACTCTCCTTCCAGACTCATATCAAACATCTCCAATCTAAAATCAAATCAAGAGTCGGCTTTCTATTCCGCAACAAAGCCTCCTTCACTCATGCCGCCAAACTTACCCTAGTAAAACTGACTATCCTACCGATCCTCGACTTCGGCGATGTCGTCTACAAAATAGCTTCCAATACTCTACTCAGCAAACTGGATGCAGTTTATCACAGTGCCATCCGTTTTGTTACTAAAGCACCTTATACCACCCACCACTGCGACCTGTATGCTCTAGTCCGGCTGGCCCTCGCTACATATTCGTCGCCAGACCCACTGGCTCCAGGTCATCTACGAGTCCATACTAGGTAAAGCTCCGCCTTATCTCAGTTCACTGGTCACGATGGCAACACCCACCCGTAGCACGCGCTCCAGCAGGTGTATCTCACTGATCATCCCTAAAGCCAACACCTCATTTGGCCGCCTTTCCTTCCAGTTCTCTGCTGCCTGTGACTGGAACGAATTGAAAAATCTCTGAAGTTGGAGACTTATCTCCCTAACCAACTTCAAACAGCTAACCGATCGCTGCAGCTGTACATAGTCCATCGGTAAATAGCCCAACCAATTTACCTACCTCATCTCCATACCGCTTTTATTTATTTACCTTTCTGCTCTTTTGCACACCAGTATCTCTACCTGCACATGACCATCTGATAATTTCACTCGTGTTAATCTGCAAAATTGTAATTATTCGCCTACCTCCTCATGCCGTTTGCACACAATGTATATACTATTTTTTCCCCTTTTTTTTCTACCAAGTTATTGACTTGTTTATTGTTTACTCCATGTGCAACTCTGTGTTGTTGTCTGTTCACACTGCTATGCTTTATCTTGGCCAGGTCGCAGTTGCAAATGAGAACTTGTTCTCAACTAGTCTACCTGGTTAAATAAAGGTGAAATAAAAAATAAAATAATCCGATCCGACTATCAATTGTCAATTTACGGATACGATTACGGCCATGTTGGCATAACCTCTAAGAAGATGGTATATTCTGAATCAGTGGAGGATAGAGACAAATAGAAATATGTAATAAAAATCAATCATGTGTATCTTCCAGCTTTCAATCGTCAATAGCTACACAAAGTGACTACAGAACAAACCCAAAAACATACTTTGATTTATTGATTAATTATATAACGGAAATCTTAAAAATAAGTTTGTCTTCCCTAATTAATGGAATTACAAGTAATTGAACCGACATCACTCAATTAGTTGTTTAATAACATCGCGGGGGAAAAGATGTGGGTAATCGCTCAGCACGAATAGCAGCTCATCTCTGTAATGCACCGTCCCTAGTACACTCACCTCTCAAGCAAAATAATGGTGGCGTTCACTCTCGCAAAAATGATCAATCGTTAATAAATATTAAAAGGGATGGTTCAGCCTGTTTCCATGTTAAGGTCAAAAATAATCTTACGCAGAGTTATCCGAATAGGCCAGTAGTGACATCTTCTCCCATTGTTTGCATGGAGAGTTGCATGTCCAGACTGTCTTACTGGTGTGATATCACACATTGATACTGACCCAAATAGGTTTGATTTGAGAGACTGGAGTATGTTTTAGATAACAATTTAGAATTAATTGATAGATATTTTTGATTCTTTTCATTTAAATTAAATAAACTATTCAAGAATGAAAGCAAAAAAAAAACTGGACATTTCAACAACGAAAAAAAGCTGTGGACTTTTGTCCATCCTCCCCTAACTCAGAATATATCATTTTCATAGTCAGTACCGTTTAAGATTAGGGAGGACTACTGTATATATTTTTTAATGGGCCTTCTATTACAGCATATTCAATTACTGTCACTCATATTCCATTTAACCAGCTCAATGTACAGCACATTCGGAAAGTATTCAGACCCCTTGACCTTTTCCACATTTTGTTACGTTACAACCTTATTCTAAAATTGATTAAATCATTTTTCCCTCATCAATACACACACACACAATACCTCAATGACAGTGCATTTTTGCAAATGTATTTGAAAAAAACACAGAAATACCTTAATTACATAAGTATTCAGTACCTTTGCTATGAGACACAACATTGAGCTCAGGTGTATCCTGTTTCCCTTGATCATCCTTTCTACAACTTGGAGTCCACCTGTGTTAAATTCAATTGACTGGACTTGATTTGGAAAGGCAACACCTGTCTATATAAAAGGTCCCACAGTTGACTCAGAGCAAAAACTAAGCCAAGGAATTGCCCGTAGAGCTCCGAGACAGAATTGTGTCGAGGCGCAGATCTGGGGAAGGGTACAAAAAAATATGTAGAATTGAAGGCCCAAGAACACAGCGGCCTCCATCATTCTTAAATGGAAGAAGTTTGGAACCACCAAGAATCTTCCTGGTGCTGGCCGCCTGGCCAAACTGAGCAAATCGGGAGAGAAGAGCCTTGGTCAAGGAGGTGACCAAGAACCTGATGGTCACTGAGAATTATTATTTTAATCCAATTTAGAACAATTCAAGGGGGTCGGAATACACTATACAAACAGCATAATCACTTTGCTTGTTGTATAATTCCTTCTCGCATCTAAGCACGCTCCTCACCTTTTCAGTGGACAACACAACAGCTGTCTGATCAGGCAAACAAAATTAAAGACCTTTCCTGGCCAAACCTTTATACCATAACCGCTAACCACTACATACAGCCTACATCATTGTCAATGTCACCATATTAGCTAAAGTCATAGTGAACATTGCTATGAGAACTAACAAATGTTAGTAAACCCGCTACAATAGAGGTAGTGTACAGAAAGAAGTTTAGCAGTTACACCGGCAGGCCCCGTTGATAATGCATTAATAAAACCGAACGCTTACCTTGACTTGGAAGAGTTCCAGTGCCTTAGCCAGCTAGCCAACATAAATAGCATTCATCAGTTTGAACTGGGTGTTTGAGTATGCTAAATTAGCGAGCTGTGTAAGTGAAAAAACACCAATGTAGCAATTACATGATTAGTAACATGCCTGGCATTTGAAAATACTACGCATTTTGTTTCACCCAAATTCAGAACCCGCTTCAAATCATGCAGATTATGTTGTATGGTGTTAAATGCTCTTTGGGCATTTGAAAAGCTAAAGAAACTGCTACCACGTGAACAAAGAAGGGTATCATCTACATAAAAATGAACATCCACTATTTCAATATGATTCCCAAATGTTGTTGATATACAAAACAAACATTGGGCCCAAAATAGCACATTGCGGAACACCTGAGCACAACTCTATGGAGTACTCTACTCTCCATCAGATTTACAACCATCCGCCATTACATTGTGTACGAGTTGATAGGTAATTTATAAACCAATGTAGAGGATGACCAGTAATTTCACAACATTTTAATCTTTGCACCAACACAGTATGGTCCACCGTGTCAAATGCCGCTGACAAAACAATACAGACAGACACATAATGTAACTTCTTGTCAAGAACACAGTGTATGTCAATTATAACCTTCAATTTTTCCGAAACAGTGCTGTGGCCAAAACAAACTTGACTGCATTCCATTTAAGATGTTGTTTTCTTGGATGTAGGCCTTCAGCTGCCTACTAACTAAAGACTAAAGTATCTTAGACAGTACAGAAAATTTTGATGTGGGTCGATAGTTGTCAGGTAGTGAAAGATTACCACCTTTCAGGAGAGGCAGCACAGTAGCAGATTTCCATAACCTTGGGATTTTCATCAAGCGTAAGTTTAAAAATACATGTTAAGGGGGAGCAATGATGTCTGCAGCTAGGTTTAGGGGGCGGGGGTCTAGATCTTCAGGGCCAGGGTATTTCTTTCTATCAATTTCCTTCAGGGCTTTACGCACTGAAACCGAGACGGATGAGAAAGAGAACATGGCGAAGGAGTGCATAAGGGCATCTGGTAAATTCACAAAGGGCTCATTTAGACATTTTCAAATAAACTACCTATATCTATAAAAGTAATATAGTAATATAATATAGGTTCTCAGTTATAAGCTGTGGGTTTATCAACAATTGTTTGGGAAGCTGGGCATCTTTTTTGCTCTCCAAGCCTTGCCTTTCAGTACTTGCAAAAATGTAGAAGAATTATTTAAATTATCTGAAGTAGATTTAAGGTAGTAGTCTGCTTTCGGGTCATAGCCACACCCATATTTCGAAGACTTAAGAGCCTCTTGCTATAACCCACATTGCATTTAGATCCCTTATGATTTTAGCAAGTTCATCAGTAAACCAAGGGTTCTCTACATTTAATCCTGTATTTTTTTGAAAGGGACATGCCTATTGCATACCTCCTGGAATGCGTTGTGGAAGTAAGAAAATGCTAATTCAATTCTATTCCATTCAATGCTAAATACAGTTGAAGTCAGAAGTTTACATACACTTAGGTTGGAGTCATTAAAACTAGTTTTTCAACCACTCCACAAATTGTTTACAGACAGATTATTTCACTTATAATTCACAATTCCAGTGGGGCAGCAGTGGGGCAGATGTCCACTAAGTTGACTGTGCCTTAAACTGCTTGGAAAATGTCATGGCTTTATTAGCTTCTGATAGGCTAATTGACATAATTTGAGTCAATTGAAGGTGTACCCGTGGACGTATTTCAAGGCCTACCTTCAAACTCAGTGTCTCTTTGCTTGACATCATGGGAAATTAAAAATAAATATCAACCAAGTCCTCAGAAAAAAAAATGGTAGACCTCCACAAGTCTGTTTCATCCTTGGGAGCGATTACCAAACGCCTGAAGGTACCACGTGTATCTGTACAAACAATAGTACTCAAGTATAAACACCAAGGGACCATGCAGCTGTCATATCGCTCAGGAAGGAGACGCATTCTGTCTCCTGGAGATTAAAGTACTTTGAAGAGAAAAGTGCAAATCAATCCCAGAACAACAAAGGACCTTGTGAAGATGCTGGATAGAACTGTTTGGCAATAATGACCATCGTTATGTTTGGAGGAAAGAGGGGGAGGCGTGCAAGCCAAAGAACACCATCCCAACAGTGAAGCACGGGGGTGGCAGCTTCATGTTGTGGGGGTGCCCCTGTTGCAGCAGGAACTGGTGCACTTCACAAAATAAATGGCATCATGAGGAAGTAAAATTGTGGATATATTGAAGCAAAATCTCAAGACAGTCAGGAAGTTAAAGCTTGGTCGCAAATTGGTCTTCCAAATGGACAACGACCTCAAGCATACTTCCAAAGGTGTGGCAAAATGGCTTAAGGACAACAAAGTCAAGGTATTGGAGTGGCCATCACAAAGCCTTGACCTCAAATCCTACAGAAAATGTGAGCAGAACTGAAAAAGCGTGTGCGAGCAAGGAGGAAAATGGGTCAAAATTCATCCAACTTATTGTGGGAAGCTTGTGGACGGCTAGGCGAAACGTTTGACCCAAGTTAAACAAATGTAAAAGGCAACGCTGCCATGTAAACTTCTGACCCACTGGGAATGTACTGAAATAAATAATTCTCTACTAATTATTCTGACATTTCACATTCTTAAAATAAAGTGGTGATCCTAACTGACCTAAGACGGGGAATTTTTTACTAGGACTAAATGTCAGGAATTGTGAAAAACTGAGTTTAAATGTAGTTGGCTAAGGTGTATGTAAACTTCCAACTTCAACTGTACATCATGTAAAAAACCTTGAATATCAAACTGTTTCCAATTTCTTTTCGTAATGACACGTGGAGATCGCTTAGGAATTTGACCATCTCTCACATAGGCAAGAGCACAATGATCACTTGTCATTTGAAACAACTAAAAAAAGATACATCAAAGAGGATTTCAGAGGATACATTATATTCAACCTAGTTACACTGTTGACAATCTGAGTGAGATTATAGTTATCGCATATTTTTTTAGTTGATCAGAGCTAATGATAACCAGACTTGATTCAGATCACACATCAACACAAACTCAGAGTTGAAATGCTGTGATAATTCAAAAACACAATCCAGAGAGCCAGCAGTAGCAGATGGGAGGTCTATAACAACAAGATACAACAATATTTCAAGATGAGCTGAGGTTTAGGTTCAAAGACAGATTAAAATTGCTTAGGTTAATTAACAGAAATCAGAACGGCCACGAGAACTTGTATTTTACGTACACAGTCCAGCAACATCACCACCCTTAGATTTACGATCTGCACAAAAAACACTAACCATTTACACCAATATTTTTGTCTAATAGATTTTCTGAACCAGGTTTCAGAAAGCATAAATACAGTAGTGTTGGCAGGACCTGGGTTAGATTGCACATTTCCAGACAGTAGAAGCAGCGAGATAATGGCACATCTAGATCAGGGGTTACAACATTTGGATTTACAGACAGCACTTGAATGACAATCCAGTCTCCGGTTTAACACCACATTTTTCATGAGATGTGTAAAGTCCAGAGACATGGTTAAGTACCAAGAGAACAGTCCTGACATGTAAGCGAAAGAGTCCGATTTCCCCATTGTTGTTTGGGAGAAATGTGCAAAGTTCACGCGTGCATTTATAGAGCAAGCGTGTGATTTCTCCCAAGGCATTGGGAGATGCATTTTTCCCCATTCACAGAGCAAAGGGCTATAAAAAGTATCGGCAACATTGTGAAAGCCAAGGGTAGACTTCATATGAAAGCATTCCTAAATAATAATAGCAAGAATCCCTAATCAACTAGTCCAACAGCAGGTCAGTAAAAAGTATGCAGTGTATGATCCCTCCCCGGGGGCACCTGTACCAGACTGGAGGAGACAGACCAGGGCAGGCGGGGAGCAATGCCATGACGGTAATACAATCGCTAACCAAAACAGTAATAAGATCACTAAAATCCAGACCAAAAACCAGTCAGTACCTGGTGGGACCACCATTTGCCTCATGCGACATCTCCTCTGGAATTAGTTGATCAGGCTATTGATTGTGGCCTGTTGTCCTACTTCTCTTTAATGGCTGTGCGAAGTTGCTAGATACTGGTGGGAACTGGAGCATGCGGTCATACACGTCAATCCAGAGCATCCCAAACGTGCTCAATGGATGACATTGATGACAACCCCCCCTTGGGTTGTGCCGTGGCGGAGATTTTTGTGGGCTATACTCAGCCTTGTCTCAGGATCGTAAGTTGGTAGTTGAAGATATCCCTCTAGTGGTGTGGGGGCTGTGCTTTGGCAAAGTGGGTGGGATTATATCCTTCCTGTTTGGCCCTGTCCGGGGGTGTCCTCGGATGGGGCCACAGTGTCTCCTGACCCCTCCTGTCTCAGCCTCCAGTATTTATGCTGCAGTAGTTTATGTGTCGGGGGGCTAGGGTCAGTTTGTTATATCTGGAGTACTTCTCCTGTCCTATTCGGTGTCCTGTGTGCGCTCTCTTTCTCTCTCTCGGAGGACCTGGGCCCTACGACCATGCCTCAGGACTACCTGACATGGTGACTCCTTGCTGTCCCCAGTCCACCTGGCCGTGCTGCTGCTCCAGTTTCACAATTCCTTCGACCTCATGGTTGGTTTTTGCTCTGACATGCACTGTCAACTGTGGGACCTTATATAGACAGGTGTTTGCCTTTCCAAATCATGTCCAATCAATTTAAATTTACCACAAGTGGACTCCAATCAAGTTGTAGAAACATCTCAAGGATGATCAATGGAAACAGGATGCACCTGAGCTCAATTGCGAGTCTAATAGTAAAGGGTCTGAATACTTTTGTAAATAATGTCCTTTGTTTTGTCATCATGGGGGTATTGTGATTAGATTGCTGAGGATTTTAAAATTTATTTTAGAATAAGGCTGTAATATAACAAAATCTGGAAAAAGTCAAAGGGTCTGAAGACTTTCCTCAGGCACTGTATTGCTGTATTGCACATGATGGTGTGTATGGATAGAATATGAATAGAAAAGTTGTGCACAACAGTAATTATATAGGATGAGCCATGACTAGAATACAGTATAATCAAATCAAACTATTTGTCACATGTGCCGAATACAACAAGTGTAGACCTTACCGTGAAATGCTTACTTACAATTCCTGAACCAACAGTGCAGTTCAAGAAGAGTTAAGAAAATATTTACCAAATAAAGTTTTAAAAAAATAAAAATAAAAGTAACCATAATGAGGCTACATACAGGTGGTACCGGTACAGAGTCAATGTGGGGGGTTACAGGTTAGTCGAGGTAATTTGTACATGTAGGTAGAGGGGTGAAGTGCCTATGCATAGATAATCCACAACGAGTAGCAGCAGTGTACAAAACAAATAGAGGGGAGGGGCAATGTAAATAGTCCAGTGGCCAGTTGATTAATTGTTCAGCAGCTTGGGGGGGGGGGTAAAAGCTGTTAAGGAGCCTTTTGGTCCTAGACTTGGCGCTCCAGTACTGCTTGCTGTGTGGTAGCAGAGAGAACAGTCCATGACAATTTTGGGGGTTTTTCTCTGACGCAGTCTACTAGAGGTCGACCGATTATGATTTTTCAACACCGATACCGATAATTGGAGGACCAAAAAGTAGGCGATACCGATTAATCAGACATTTTTTTTCTTTTATTTGTAATAATGACAATTACAACAATACTGAATGAACACTTATTTTAACTTAATATAATACATCAATAAAATCAATTTAGCCTCAAATAAATAATGAAACATGTTCACTTTGGTTTAAATAATGCAAAAACAAAGTGTTGAAGAAGAAAGTAAAAGTGCAATATGTGCCATATAAGAAAGCTAATGTTTAAGTTCCTTGCTCAGAACATGAGAACATATGAAAGCTGGTGGTTCCTTTTAACATGAGTCTTCAATTAACCCAGGTAAGAAGTTTTAGGTTGTAGTTATTATAGGAATTATAGGACTATTTCTCTCTATACGATTTGTATTTCATATACCTTTGACTATTGGATGTTCTTATAGGCACTTTAGTATTGCCAGTGTAACAGTATAGCTTCCGTCCCTCTCCTTGCTCCTACCTGGGCTCGAACCAGGAACACATCGACAACAGCCACCCTCGAAGCAGCGTTACCCATGCAGAGCAAGGGGAGCAACTACTCCAAGTCTCAGAGCGAGTGACGTTTGAAACGCTATTAGCACGCACCCCGCTAACTAGCTAGCCATTTCACATCGGTTACACCAGCCTAATCTCAGGAGTTGATAGGCTTGAAGTCATAAACAGCGCAATGCTTGAAGTACAGCGAAGAGCTGCTGGCAAAGTGCACGAAAGTGCTGTTTGAATGAATGCTTACGAGCCTGCTGGTGCCTACCATCGCTCAGTCAGACTGCTCTATCAAATCATAGACTTAATTATTACATAATAGCACACAGAAATACGAGCAGTAGGTCATTAATATGGTCAAATCCAGAAAATATCATCCCTAAGTCTAAATATTCCTGTTACGTCGCACAACCTTCAATGTTATGTCATAATTACGTAAAGTTGATTGAATCCCTGAGCTGACACGGTAAAAATTTGTCTGCCCCTGAACAAGGCAGTTAACCCACTGTTTCTAGGCCGTCATTGAAAATAAGAATGTGTTCTTAACTGACTTGCCTAGTTAAAGTTAAGTTAAGTGTTAAAAAAATAATATATATATTTTTTTAAATCAGCAAAATCAGCATCCAAAAATACAGATTTTCGATTGTTATGAAAACTTGAAAATCGGCAATTCCGATTAATCGGTCGACCTCTACCGCCTACTATATAGGACCTGGATGGCAAGAAGCTTGGCCCCAGTGATGTACTGTGCAGTACGCACTACCCTCTGTAGCGCTTTGCGGTCAGATGCCGAGCAGTTGCCATACCAGGAGGTGATGCAACCGGTCAGGATGCTCTCGACAGCGCAGCTGTAGAACTTTTTGAGGATCTGTATATACATATAAAGTGGGTAAAACAGTACGTAAACATTATTAAATTGACCCCAAGCAATCTCATGTTTGACTTCTGTCGTGGCAGCCAGCATTTATTGAGGAGCAAGCCAAAACGTAAGGCCAAATCAGCGGGTGCAGTTCCCCTTTAAACATTGTTCCCCCCAAAAGGTGAAGTGACAACCTTAACAAGAATTTTACTAATGGGAAACAAACTTTCCTTTGAATGAAAAAAAGAGTCATTAAATTAAAATAATTCCACACACACACACTCAGATGTTTCCCTTTAAATGGATGTCAAACAAAAAGCAATTTCAAAGTTAAACAAACCATACAACTCTGTGCACAAGGACTACTTTTGACAATTTCTACAGAAAACATTACATATTTCACTCTATTAATGTAGAATTGCCCTAGTGTGGTTAAATTAAGGTTAGTAAGTGATTAGCAGTAATGGGCTTTTATTAATTGTTTTATTTTGTATTACAGCATTAAACCAACATTATGCATTTATTGTAAAAAATAAATATTATATAGACATTTTTTTGCCCACTTAAAAATGTCCTTGATTTTTAAGGAAAAGCTCATTTTTTGCCTCTTCACGGTTGACGTTGAGACTGGTGTTTTGCGGGTACTATTTAATGAAGCTTCCTTTTTAATCCATTAGCCTTTTTAAAATGATAAACTTGGATTAGCTAACAGAACATGCCATTGGGACACAGGAGTGATGGTTGCTGATAATAACTCCCCTCCAAGTCTCCGACCACTACCTTGTATCCTTTTCCCTCTCGCTCTCATCCAACACTTCCCACACTGCCCCTACTCGGATGGTATGGTATCGCGCCGTCCCAACCTTCGCTCTCTCTCCCCCGCTACTCTCTCCTCTTCCATCCTATCATCTCTTCCCTCTGCTCAAACCTTCTCCAACCTATCTCCTGATTCTGCCTCCTCAACCCTCCTCTCTTCCCTTTCTGCATCCTTTGACTCTCTATGTCCCCTATCTTCCAGGCCGGCTCGGTCCCCCCCTCCCGCTCCGTGGCTCGACGACTCATTGCGAGCTCACAGAACAGGGCTCCGGGCAGCCGAGCGGAAATGGAGGAAAACTCGCCTCCCTGCGGACCTGGCATCCTTTCGCTCCCTCCTCTCTACATTTTCCTCCTCTGTCTCTGCTGCTAAAGCCACTTTCTACCACTCTAAATTCCAAGCATCTGCCTCTAACCCTAGGAAGCTCTTTGCCACCTTCTCCTCCCTCCTGAATCCCCCCTCCTCCCTCTCTGCAGATGACTTCGTCAACCATTTTGAAAAGAAGGTCGACGACATCCGATCCTCGTTTGCTAAGTCAAACGACACCGCTGGTTCTGCTCACACTGCCCTACCCTGTGCTCTGACCTCTTTCTCCCCTCTCTCTCCAGATGAAATCTCGCGTCTTGTGACGGCCGGCCGCCCAACAACCTGCCCGCTCGACCCTATCCCCTCCTCTCTTCTCCAGACCATTTCCGGAGACCTTCTCCCTTACCTCACCTCGCTCATCAACTCATCCCTGACCGCTGGCTACGTCCCTTCCGTCTTCAAGAGAGCGAGAGTTGCACCCCTTCTGAAAAAACCTACACTCGATCCCTCCGATGTCAACTACAGACCAGTATCCCTTCTTTCTTTTCTCTCCAAAACTCTTGAACGTGCCGTCCTTGGCCAGCTCTCCCGCTATCTCTCTCAGAATGACCTTCTTGATCCAAATCAGTCAGGTTTCAAGACTAGTCATTCAACTGAGACTGCTCTTCTCTGTATCACGGAGGCGCTCCGCACTGCTAAAGCTAACTCTCTCTCCTCTCATCCTTCTAGACCTATCGGCTGCCTTCGATACTGTGAACCATCAGATCCTCCTCTCCACCCTCTCCGAGTTGGGCATCTCCGGCGCGGCCCACGCTTGGATTGCGTCCTATCTGACAGGTCGCTCCTACCAGGTGGCGTGGCGAGAATCTGTCTCCTCACCACGCGCTCTCACCACTGGTGTCCCCCAGGGCTCTGTTCTAGGCCCTCTCCTATTCTCGCTATACACCAAGTCACTTGGCTCTGTCATAACCTCACATGGTCTCTCCTATCATTGCTATGCAGACGACACACAATTAATCTTCTCCTTTCCCCCTTCTGATGACCAGGTGGCGAATCGCATCTCTGCATGTCTGGCAGACATATCAGTGTGGATGACGGATCACCACCTGAAGCTGAACCTCGGCAAGACGGAGCTGCTCTTCCTCCCGGGGAAGGACTGCCCGTTCCATGATCTCGCCATCACGGTTGACAACTCCATTGTGTCCTCCTCCCAGAGCGCTAAGAACCTTGGCGTGATCCTGGACAACACCCTGTCGTTCTCAACTAACATCAAGGCGGTGGCCCGTTCCTGTAGGTTCATGCTCTACAACATCCGCAGAGTACGACCCTGCCTCACACAGGAAGCGGCGCAGGTCCTAATCCAGGCACTTGTCATCTCCCGTCTGGATTACTGCAACTCGCTGTTGGCTGGGCTCCCTGCCTGTGCCATTAAACCCCTACAACTCATCCAGAACGCCGCAGCCCGTCTGGTGTTCAACCTTCCCAAGTTCTCTCACGTCACCCCGCTCCTCCGCTCTCTCCACTGGCTTCCAGTTGAAGCTCGCATCCGCTACAAGACCATGGTGCTTGCCTACGGAGCTGTGAGGGGAACGGCACCTCAGTACCTCCAGGCTCTGATCAGGCCCTACACCCAAACAAGGGCACTGCGTTCATCCACCTCTGGCCTGCTCGCCTCCCTACCACTGAGGAAGTACAGTTCCCGCTCAGCCCAGTCAAAACTGTTCGCTGCTCTGGCTCCCCAATGGTGGAACACACTCCCTCACGACGCCAGGACAGCGGAGTCAATCACCACCTTCCGGAGACACCTGAAACCCCACCTCTTTAAGGAATACCTAGGATAGGATAAAGTAATCCTTCTCACCCCCCTTAAAAGATTTAGATGCACTATTGTAAAGTGGCTGTTCCACTGGATGTCATAAGGTGAATGCACCAATTTGTAAGTCGCTCTGGATAAGAGCGTCTGCTAAATGACTTAAATGTAAATGTAAATAATGTTCCTCTGTATGCCTATGTAGATATTCCATGAAAAATCTGCCGTTTCCAGCTACAATAGTCATTTACAACATTAATGTCTACACTTTATCACTAATCAATTGTATGTTATTTTAAATGGACAATTTTTGCTTTTCTTTTAAAAACAAGGACATTTCTAAGTAACAACACCATAGGTAATTATAAACTGGGAGGGGGAAGAGAGAGGTCTCTCCTCTCATGTGAGAATGGTTGAAGGCCGCCTATGCATTAGATTTTAGTAGGATGGATTAAGTAAACTTCGTGAGTGCCACATCCCTACCCCCCTGGGAATAATGGTATTGGGTCCGTCGGTCTCACTATCATTTTCTCTGTGCACTCTCACTTACTCTCTCTCGCCCCTACAGCTCGACAGCCTCCTCCCCGACTCGCTGGCAGAAAGCTGCTTTGTTGCCATAGTATCAACTCCCACTTTTGATACTGTCATTTCAAGTCGGACATGGTAGCCTTGATACAATATGTTCCCCATTTCCATTCAAATAGTTGTCAGATATGATCCTGTAGATTTTGGATTACACTCGACTGTGCCTGACAAGACACCCACACCCCTCCCCATTTTATTAATGGCCAAAAAGTCCCCCCCCAAATAGATAGATAGATAAAAAGAAAGAGGGGGAGGCTATGGGAGTTGAGAGGATATGAGAGAGCTGTAGTAAGAGGCCTTTTTATATGCTCCTGTCTGTCCATAAATAAAGTGAGATCCCAAAGTCCATTCTCTCTAGTGTGTGCTGCTCTCTGAAGGGGGAGATGGAGGCTACCAAAGGCAAGGTCTAATGTTGGTGGCGAAGCTTCCACCCCCCTCCCCTGTTTGTTGAGATAAAAATCAAATACACTACTCTGTTGAGAGAGAGAGAGAAAAGTCCTTTCACCCAACTGAAAACCATTTGAGAGACATCAGGATTATGTAGCATCCCCTCAGCATTCAAGACATGAACAACATTATAATAATAAAACAACTAAATCCTGAGGATGAACTAACTGGAAAGCAAACTAAAATTAGGCTATCCAACATGTTGTCCACAAAATGTAGGCCTATAAGCAATAGCCTTCTATTCTATTAGCCTTCTGGGGGATTATTTAAACTACATATGATAGGCAGAAGGCACACTTCAAATATAACAAATGACAAATGTAAAGACCAAAGATGAAATTCCATAGTTTTTTGCAAGACCATATTTCTCAGGTTTACGTGTCTGGACATGCGAATTGTAGGTTAACTTGAGAAACTGGCCTAAACGATAGGCCTAAACGACCACTAACTGACCACACACGCTCTCACCATGACTTTTTGTCACGTGACCATAAGTCACCTATCATCATGAAATGCACCACGCGAGTGACCATAAAATGACCACTGCACTGATTATGAAAGAAATGTCACATGACCATATCAGTGAAAACTGTAATGACAAAAAATGTATACTACCAAACAAAGACATTCAATGATTGTTACTTAGGGTAGAGTAGGCCTACTACTTGTCTAAAAGAGTTGTGCAACAGTTACCACAGATACTGAAGTTGGGACAGAGACCTAGAATGAGTAGTATGAACCAAAGAAACATGAACTCAAAGTATTAAAGAAGCTAGCCTATAGGCATTGCAGTGAAGAGGTGGCCTGCCAGACCCCTGACTCTGCTGGTGCAGGTACAGCACACATTTCACCTGCCACGAGACTTTGAAGAGTCATCATGAGCCAAGGTGACTATTCTCTCCACTAGGAAGGGTGGGCGAGGGACGTTGGAGATGGAGGGATATGGTAGATGAAGAGCGAGGGAGTGTCTTTGTGGCCTCCCAGGGGGGGCCTTCCCCTACCCACCGGCCTGATCCATTCTTCTCCCCTCTCAATGAGGGGATTAAGAAGGCTCTCTCAGTATGGCCATATTGGGGGAGGGGGGTTGTACTGGGAGAGTGGAGACAGGGGGGGGCATCCAAATAATATTATAGCTAAGTGGTGAGGGAACCTGAAACACTAACTCTGCAAATCATTCCAGGCTCACCAAGGTACCAGACAGGCCTTTCGCTATAGCTGAAACACCTTTAGAATCAGGAGTAAAGTTTCTAAAGAAAGGGAAAAGAAAAGAATGAGGAGGGAAGCGAAGAAAAGTTGAGACTACATTTGTTGAGAAGTGAGGGATGCTCCTCTTATTCCATCCTCTTATGCAAAGCAGGGTCAAGGAGGGCTACGAAGCACACAATTAATGCTGATTACACGCATATGCTAATTATTACACCCTAATCAAGTACAGTAGCCTTATATTCAGACATAATGCCTACAGACAGGCTTCTCTCGTTCTGGCTTCTTTAGGTAGGAAAGCTATAAATACTACAGGACTGCTCGGGGCTAAACCACTACACCTCTAATAACCATGAGGGCCATCAGTCAAGGCTTCAGACAGACACAGAGGCAAACAACAACAGAGAGACAGCCCAGAATCAGACAGGCTTGATGGTCATACGGTGATAACATGCATAGCTCTTGATGTACTGCCTCAAATGCAAAAAACATTTGTTTTCTATTCTGCACATTGTGTAGGTGGCGGAAAGAGTGGTGTGAAACATATAGGATAAAAGCAGAGGATGAAAAACAGAGTATATTCTATAAAAAAGTATTTTTGCATTGGTAACCGTATTCAGTTGGTTTGCT
Organism: Oncorhynchus keta; assembly: GCF_023373465.1. Classification (NCBI taxonomy): domain Eukaryota; kingdom Metazoa; phylum Chordata; class Actinopteri; order Salmoniformes; family Salmonidae; genus Oncorhynchus; species Oncorhynchus keta. The sequence continues at coordinate 44,793,685 of NC_068439.1, forward strand.
TAGGTTTTCATAAAAACATGAGAACAAGCACCAGACATGTTCAAAATATATATTTTCTTAAAATTGTGTTATACCCCATGCATTGTCTGTCCTCATCTTAATTGTCATGATGATACTTTGAGTAACTTTGTTTTCTGTACAAGCACTCAAGGGCACCTTCAGCCTATGAGGGTTCAACAGTTGTTGAAGAGTGACTTTAATAGTGCAGTTTATAAGACATGGATCAAACCAAAGATGAATGTCAAAAAACATTCTTTGATTCCAATCCAACTGTCCTCTCCCCACCAGTGGGAAGCAGGAAGAGAATTGGAGGACCAGAGGTCTGGCTTTGTGACGACATACATTTTGTCCTGTTTAACCTCCCCATCCTTTACTCAGCAGAGCAGGAAGGAAATGCTTGGGGCGAATGAGAGTTCCGTGGGGCTTGCTGATGCTGAGCCTGCTCAACATCAGGTCTTCATTCCAGAGAAGCTGACCAGTACAATTTCAACACACTGAACTTTACACAGAGACCCTTCACTGGAATAGTATTACTCTGACTAACAGAGGGGAAGGGAAAACACTGGGATAATCTGTATTGCTCAATATCTGAGTAGGGGCATAAGAGAAGAGACATTTCTTCACTGAGTGAGGGAGCTGGACTCTGAGCTCTAGCTCTGTTTCTAGGTAGAGACTTTAAATTAACGTCTCATTGACTGTTTAAATACGCCCTTTTCAAGCTCTTTACTTCTGTGTGTGACAAATACCATTATCTACCCTTAACACCCGATGACAGGGGTGTGGCTGGCGCACAAAGATTTGTTAACGGTTCGTTTACTTTAGTAAATATAGCCTAGCATAGCCTAGATATATATATATAAATATAGCCTAGATCATACAAATGCGCTTCTGTAGCTAACTACATGGCTCCCTGACGTTTTGACATGGAGCTCTTACAAACAAGACACAAACAAGTCCCCCACCTTCAACAACATATTTCTAACTTGCCATTGGCGTCACATTCCTTAAGATAACATCTAGCTAGTTAGCTAACAATTAGCAAGAAAGTTGGCTAGGCTGTCGACAATAACTGGAGGCCCATGCAATGATACAATGTATCCATACTTTGACAACCTCACCAGAATGGGTTGAATTGTTTTAATATACAGCTGCATTGGTAAAAGGTCCCTATAACTACGCGTTAGTTTAATTAAACCACCTGGTAGTTGGCTAACTATTATGCTAACGTTAGCTACTGTAACTGATTTGACAGTGTCTGACTGGTACAAATCCCTTAGTGTGACCCTAGCTAAACTCAATCCCCTTTATAAAGATGACCAGGTTCATTGCCCTAAAGAGCAAGATAATGGTATGCTCACCTTTAGTCTGATTTCATACGTGGTAAACCTGGTCCTGCCGACACCGACCGTCTCCGGGTTGCTCACGTCTATCTCTAGAAAGTTACTAGGCGGTCCATACGCGTCATTCAAGTTCTGAGGCTTGGAGAATAGCCTCCTTGTATCAGCTATGGTATCAGTCATTTCTCCCTCACTCGCTAGCTAGCTAAGTTAGCCTCAATGGTTTGGGGTTGCGCGCTCCACTTCCGATCAGCTGAGATGCAGCTGACAATAGGCACCTTCCTTGTGTTTTGTTTACTACCTCTGTCTCAGTGCATTTGCATTTCATTGGCTGATTAAGTGCACTATCTGAAATATTGACCAATCAGAGTTAAATGCGCTGTGTAAAGTATTGCATTTGATTCCCCACAAACTAAACTAAATCGCCACATACGTATACCAAAATACACTTTACGGAACACATATTCCATGTAAAACCTTTTTATTGGCTTTATAACTCGCCCATAACGTAGTTAATTACAAGGGAAATTACGTTTATTATTTCTTCTTCTTTGGTATAATGGCGTTCGCAACATGTATATGTGCATTCCCGCCACCTACTGTACGGGTGGATAATAAGGATCCTAAAAAGGAAAACAATGTGCAGTAAAAAATACATGTACAAAAATGTCATACAAATTACGAAATGTTAATTAAACTAAATCAGCCTGCTTTTCTGTTTTAATCAGGTCCCTACCCAGGCTCAGAAGGATCCTGTGATGGCGGGACATTTCCAGGCGACAGTAGTCCTTGCAGTGCTTCTTCCATTAAGTATTGGAGGCCCAAAAATGTCTCAGCTGCAGATATAATGATGTCCATCTTCTTGGACTTTTTGGACACTTGTTAATAACTGTGGCTATAAATACTACAACATCCACCTTTTTCACAATAAGTGTATCCAGATCACTTGATTGAAGTATAACCTTTGCAACTGGTGCATCCACCACCATATCTTCTATAGAACGGTGGCCTTTTACCCCTTCAACACTCTTCACCACCTCCACATAGGAGATTTGCTGTACAACCCTGATCCTTGACACCTCAACCTCTTTCATCCTAACAGGGCACTCGTGGAATTACGAAATATGATCCCCACCACAGTTGCAACATTTTACATTCAAAGACTCTTCAATAGCATATTCCGTCTGTCTGCAAACACAACACATGGCCAAACTTTTTACACTTCTTGCATTGCATTGGGTTTTGCACGAACGTTATATACATATATACTTTGCTCCTTTTTCCCCATTCTCCATGCGGGTCATGCGACATGCATTAACTACTCCTGGATTTTTTTGCCTAAGATATCGATTATCAATGTCCAACCGGACGCCAGAAATAACACCTTTTACTGGTGCCCTGCTGCGAAAATCAAAGCTGTTCACTTCATGTGTCGATATTTTCGCAAGCCACAATGCACGCTCCTTTTGCTATTTAGATACACATGATATCAACATCATACCATTCCTGGTTACTTTGATTGCATCCACTTTTCCCAATGCCTTCTTCACCATCCTCGTGACTTCAAAAGGGTTTCCCAAGTAAACATCATTATCCAAAAAATATACTCCAACAAGGAATGATTCATCAGACTCATTTACCACAAGAATTTGTCCACTCATCTTGTCACGCCCTGACCTTAGTTATCTCTGTTTTCTTGATATTTTGGTGAGGTCAGGGTGTGACTAGGGTGGGTACGCTAGTTTTCGTACTGTCTAGGGTTGTTGTAGGTCTAGGGGTTTTTGTATTTCGATGTTGGCCTGATATGGTTCTCATTCAGAGACAGCTGTTTATCGTTGTCTCTGATTGGGGATCATATTTAGATACCTATTTCCCTTTTGTGTTTTGTGGGATCTTGTCTATGTGCAGTTGCCTGTCAACACTTATTTGTATAGCGTCACGTGTTGTTTTTTTGGTTAGTGTTCATTCTTATAATAATAATAATAATAATAATGCACGTATACCACGCTGCGCGTTGGTCCGATTCATACGGCGAACGTGACACGTCTTTCTCGCTAACAGTACTCAACGCGCTTTCAGCTTCAAAAACTTCTGATTTCCCCATCTCACGGTCCTAAGGTGCAAGGTAACTCCTAGATTAACAATCCCCCACTTCTCTCTGTGCGTGAGCTGCACTTCAAGAACTTGTCCGGGTTAACTTGTGTCATTGCTGTTCAGGTTCCAAAAACTATTAGGGCCAAATTAACATAGAAAAAAATATCAGCCATGGGTTGTGGTACTTGGAAAACATTTTTTTTTGCAAGTGGCAATATTTAGAGAATAAAGTCAAAATAACATTTCTTGAATAAAGATAAACTTTTGAGATTTTCTGTACATTAGGCAACCATTTTTCACAGCCATAATCACATGCGACTGCTGGTCATACTGTCGTTACACCACCACTGGCAGCCCAGCCAGCTGGTACACAGGAGAGTTGTAAATCTAGTTTTTTCATTAGTGCTTGGAAAATTACATTTTAAAAGGAGGCAAATAATTAGTAGGAAAACCATTGTCATCAATTTTATGTCGCCAGACTGACTTTAGATGCAGTATAATGTTAGCTAGCTAGATTGAGGGGAGACCGGTGGATTTTAGATAGCTAGCTAATGTTAGCATTTATAACTATTTTTAATGAACGTTGCTCACTAATGACAACATCGTCACGTCTAAAGTAAATTAGACGACCTGAAAAAGATGGCAAAGTTGTATCCAACTAAATATTTGCCTACTTTAGCAATGGCATCACATTTCTAGGTCTTGTGTATTTTAGACTAAACAGTCTCCATTCAAAATGACTGGGTTCATCACGACTATTTACACAGGACATCCAGCAGTCCAGTTTGTAGCTAACGGTCCAGCTTCTTGAAGATGTCAATCATCAATATGTCGGATTTCCTGCATGAACGTGGAGTCACAGAAGAGGTCCTCTCAAAGTTGGAGGAGCAAAAGGGGGGTTGTGGAGGTGGTGCGGTGGGTTAATAGTAGTGCCATTCATAGGGATAGGAGAATCGCGCAGAGATCTGCTCGTTGTTTGCATGAAGAATGTTGTTCCTGACTTGATGCATCCTCAAACCGATGGCAACCAAACTTGTTATCCAGATTACAGGTTCATAATTTATCAACAGATCATGGATCAGGTAAAAGTGGAAGTCGGCTAACACTTCCGCCCTACATGTCCGTGGTTAGGTGCTACATTGGTGAAGTATTTTTGCATGGACATGGAGTACTCTCTCAACAATAATTCCAGCAAATTGGTTATTAGAGTATATATGCAGTTGTTCTTCACCACCACTAGCATATACTCCCGGTGCTATTTACCATCAGCATTTATGCTATTCTATGCTTCAAATGTAACCCATATTTATTCAAATTTTACATTGGAACATTTAGTTGGTCTTTGTAAGTTAAAAAGTCAGACACTGCCATCACTGCTTCTCAAACATGATATTTCATATTTGAAGGGACATTATCTTCAGTTGTGAACAAAATAATCTTGTTCAGGCCTCCCGGGTGGTGCTGTGGTCTAAAGCACTGCACTGCAGCGCTAGCTGTGCCACCAGAGACTCTGGATTTGTGCCCAGGCTCTGTCGCAGCCAGTCGTGACCGGGAGGTCCGTGGGGCGACACACAATTGGCCTAGCGTCGTCCCGGTTAGGGAGGGTTTGGCCGGTAGAGATATCCTTGTCTCATCGCACACCAGCGACTCCTGTGGCGGGCCGGGTGCAGTGCACACTAACCAAGGTCGACAGGTGCACGGTGTTTCCTCCGACACATTGGTGCGGCTAGCTTCCGGGTTGGATGCGCGCTGTGTTAAGAAGCAGTACGGCTTGGTTGGGATGTATTTGGGAGAACACATGAGTTTCAACCATCGTCTCTCCCGAGCCCGTACGTGAGTTGTAGCGATGAGACAAGATAGTAACTACTAACAATTGGATACCACGAAATTGGGGAGAACAAAAGGGGCTAAAATAAAATACAAACAATAATAATAATAATATTGTGTCTGCTAAATAGGCACCATGTGGATAAGTGCCAGTCCACTGATTGGGCTGGACAAGCACTGATATACATTAAATCATCCAAGTGTGCTTGTGTAAGGGTTGAAATTGACTTAGTAAATACAATACTAGTCAAAAGTTTGGACACACCTACTCAGAGTTTCTTTATTTGTACTATTTTCTACATTGTAGAACAATAAGGAAGACATCAAAACTATGAAATAACACACATAATGTAATAACCAAAAGAGTGTTAAACAAATCAAAATATATTTGAGATTCTTCACAGTAGCCCCCCTTGAAAAGTAGCAGAGCACTCCGTAGCCGATCAAATCAAATTTTATTTGTCACATACACATGGTTAGCAGATGTTAGTGCGAGCGAAATGCTTGTGCTTCTAGTTCCGACAATGCAGTAATAACCAACAAGTAATCTAGTTAACAATTCCAAAACTACTACCTTATAGACACTAGTGTAAGGGGATAAAGAATATGTACATAAAGATATATGAATGAGTGATGGTACAGAGCGGCATAGGCAAGATACAGTAGATGGTATTGAGTGCAGTATATACATATGAGATGAGTATGTAAACAAAGTGGCATAGTTAAAGTGGCTAGTGATACATGTATTACATAAGGATGCAGCAGATGATATAGAGTATAGTATATACGTATACATATGAGATGAATAATGTAGGGTATGTAAACATTATATTAGGTAGCATTGTTTAAAGTGGCTAGTGATATATTTTACATCATTTCCCATCAATTCCCATTATTAAAGTGGCTGGAGTTGAGTCAGTGTGTTGGCAGCAGCCACTCAATGTTAGTGGTGGCTGTTTAACAGTCTGATGGCCTTGAGATAGAAGCTGTTTTTCAGTCTCTCGGTCCCAGCTTTGATGCACCTGTACTGACCTCGCCTTCTGGATGATAGCGGGGTGAACAGGCAGTGGCTCGGGTGGTTGCTGTCCTTGATTATCTTTATGGCCTTCCTGTGACATCGGGTGGTGTAGGTGTCCTGGAGGGCAGGTAGTTTGCAGCCGGTGATGTGTTGTGCAGACCTCACTACCCTCTGGAGAGCCTTACGGTTGTGGGTGGAGCAGTTGCCGTACCAGGCGGTGATACAGCCCGACAGGATGCTCTCGATTGTGCATCTGTAGAAGTTTGTGAGTGCTTTAGGTGACAAGCCAAATTTCTTCAGCCTCCTGAGGTTGAAGAGGCGCTGCTGCGCCTTCTTCACGATGCTGTCTGTGTGGGTGGACCAATTCAGTTTGTCTGTGATGTGTACGCCGAGGAACTTAAAACTTACTACCCTCTCCACTACTGTTCCATCGATGTGGATAGGGGGGTGTTCCCTCTGCTCCTTCCTGAAGTCCACAATCATCTCCTTAGTTTTGTTGACGTTGAGTGTGAGGTTATTTTCCTGACACCACACTCCGAGGGCCCTCACCTCCTCCCTGTAGGCTGTCTCGTCGTTGTTGGTAATCAAGCCTACCACTGTTGTGTCGTCCGCAAACTTGATGATTGAGTTGGAGGCGTGCGTGGCCACGCAGTCGTGGGTGAACAGGGAGTACAGGAGAGGGCTCAGAACGCACCCTTGTGGGGCCCCAGTGTTGAGGATCAGCGGGGTGGAGATGTTGTTGCCTACCCTCACCACCTGTGGGCGGCCCGTCAGGAAGTCCAGTACCTAGTTGCACAGGGCGGGGTCGAGACCCAGGGTCTCGAGCTTGATGACGAGCTTGGAGGGCACTATGGTGTTAAATGCCGAGCTGTAGTCGATGAACAGCATTCTCACATAGGTATTCCTCTTGTCCAGATGGGTTAGGGCAGTGTGCCGTGTGGTTGAGATTGCATCGTCTGTGGACCTATTTGGGCGGTAAGCAAATTTGAGTGGGTCTAGGATGTCAGGTAGGGTGGAGGTGATATGGTCCTTGACTAGTCTCTCAAAGCACTTCATGATGACGGAAGTGAGTGCTACGGGGCGGTAGTCGTTCAGCTCAGTTAGCTTTCTTGGGAACAGGAACAATGGTGGCCCTCTTGAAGCATGTTGGAACAACAGACTGGGATAGGGATTGATTGAATATGTCCGTAAACACACCAGCCAGCTGGTCTGCGCGTGTTCTGAGGGCGCGGCTGGGGATGCCGTCTGGGCCTGCAGCCTTGCGAGGGTTGACACGTTTAAACCTGTTAAGCTTACCCCCTACTTTTTCGAACATTCTGTTAAAAATCTCGCAACATTTCAGCGCCCTGCTACTCATGCCAGGAATATAGTATATGCATGTGATTAGTATGTGTGGATAGAAAACACTCAGACGTTTATAAAACTGGTTAAATCACGTCTGTGGCTTTAACATAACGTGCGTTTCATTGAAAAGTGCAGGAAAATCTGATCACTGAAAGTGGAAAAATATATCCATCCGCCGCTTCAACCCATTGTTATGGGCGAAAGACATTAAATATGGCTGAGGTTGCAGTACCTACAGCTTCCACACGATGTCAACAGTCTTGTCATTTGCCTAGGATTTGTTTCTTGGTCAAACGAACAAGCCCTTTTCTTCCGGTCTCCGACCGGATATTTTGGTTGAGAAATAGACGGACAGTATTTCAAGATGGATCCCTATAGAAAACACTACGTCTCGTGATTAATTTGATCGCTTATTAACGTTTACTAATACCTAAAGTTGCATTACAAAAGTATTTCGAAGTGTTTTGTGAAAGTTTATCGTCGACTTTTTGAATTTTAAAAAATGACGTTATGTTATGAAACGCTATTTTTTTCCATTTATCACAAAGTCTACATAGAACGATATCTAGGCTATATATGGACCGATTTAATGGAAAAAAAGACCCAATAGTGATTATGGGACATCTAGGAGTGCCAACAAAGAAGATGGTCAAAGGTAATGAATGTTTTATATTGTATTGTGCGGTTTGTGTAGCGCCGAATATGCTAATTATTTTGTTTACGTCCCCTGCGGGTCTTTTGTGGTGTTACATGCTATCAGATAATAGCTTCTCATGCTTTCGCCGAAAAGCATTTTAAAAATCTGACTTGTTGCCTGGATTCACAACGAGTGTAGCTTTAATTCAATACCCTGCATGTGTATTTTAATGAACGTTTGAGTTATAACTAATACTATTAGCATTTAGCATAGCGCATTTGCATTTCCAGAGCTCTAGATGGGACGCCTGCGTGCCAGGTAGAAGCAAGAGGTTAAATGTTTTCCTCACGTCGGCTGCAGTGAAGGAGAGTCTGCATGTTTTAGTTGCGGGCAGTGTCAGTGGCACTGTATTGTCCTCAAAGCGGGCAAAAAAGTAATTTAGTCTGCCTGGGAGCAAGACATCCTGGTCCGTGACAGTGCTGGTTTTCTTTTTGTAATCCGTGATTGACTGTAGACCCTGCCACATACCTCTTGTGTCTGAGCCGTTGAATTGAGATTCTACTTTGTCTCTATACTGACGCTTAGCTTGTTTGATTGCCTTGCGGAGGGATACGTTACACTGTTTGTATTCGGTCATGTTTCCAGTCACCTTGCCCTGATTAAAAGCAGTGGTTCGCGCTTTCAGTTGCACGCGAATGCTGCCATCAATCCACGGTTTCTGGTTTGGGAATGTTTTAATCGTTGCTATGGGAACGACATTTTCAATGCACGTTCTAATGAACTCGCACACCGAATCAGCGTATTCGTCAATGTTGTCATCTTACGCAATACGGAACATATCCCAGTCCACGTGATGGAAGCATTCTTGTAGTGTGGAATCAGATTGGTCGGACCAGCGTTGAACAGACCTCAGCGCGGGAGCTTCTTGTTTTAGTTTCTGTCTGTAGGCAGGGATCAACAAAATGGAGTCGTGGTCAGCTTTTCCGAAAGGAGGGCGGGGCGTTGGAATAGCAATGATCCAAGGTTTTTCCCGCCCTGGTTGCGCAATCGATATGCTGATAAAATTTAGGGAGTCTTGTTTTCAGATTAGCCTTGTTAAAATCCCCAGCTACAATGAATGCAGCCTCCGGATATATGGATTCCAGTTTGCAAAGAGTCAAATAAAGTTCGTTCAGAGCCATCGATGTGTCTGCTTGGGGGGGAATATATACGGCTGTGATTATAATCGAAGAGAATTCCCTTGGTAGATAATGCGGTCTACATTTGATTGTGAGGAATTCTAAATCAGGTGAACAGAAGGACTTGAGTTCCTGTATGTTTTGGCCACACCACGTCCCATTAACCATAAAGCATACGCCCCCGCCCCTCTTCTTACCAGAAGAAAGATATTTGTTTCAGTCGGCGCGATGCGTGGAGAAACCAGCTGGCTGCACCGTCTCTGATAGCGTCTCTCCAGTGAGCCATGTTTCCGTGAAGCAAAGAACGTTACAGTCTCTGATGTCCCTCTGGAATGCTACCCTTGCTCGGATTTCATCAACCTTGTTGTCAAGAGACTGGACATTGGCGAGGAGAATGCTAGGGAGTGGTGCACGATGTGCCCGTCTCCGGAGCCTGACCAGAAGACCGCTTCATTTTCCCCTTTTTCAAAGTTGTTTTTTGGGGTCGCCGGCTGGGATCCATTCCGTTGTCCTGGGTGAAAGGCAGAACACAGGGTCCGCTTCGCGAAAGTCATATTCTTGGTCATACTGATGGTGAGTTGACGCTGCTCTTATGTTCAGTAGTTCTTCTCGACTGTATGTAATGAAACCTAAGATGACCTGGGGTACCAATGTAAGAAATAACACGTGAAAAAACAAAAAACTGCATAGTTTCCTAGGAACGCGAAGCGAGGCGGCCATCTCTGTCGGCGCCGGACAGTCGTGAAGAGGGCACGAAAAAACATATTCCCCCTCAGGAGACTGAAGAGATATGGCATGGGTCCTCAGATCCTCAAAAAGTTATTCAGCTGCACCATCGAGAGCACCCTAACTGGTTACATCACTGTCTGGTATGGCAACTGCTCGGTCTCCGACTGCAAGGCATTACAGAGGGTAGTGCATACAGTAAATATATATATTTGTGTGTTTATACAACGGGTGTGTAATTTTATTTTATTTGTATTTCACCTTTATTTCACCAGGTAGGCTAGTTGAGAACAAGTTCTCATTTACAATTGCGACCTGGCCAACATAAAGCAAAGCAGTTCTGTCAGGATTTGGCCAGGGTTGTTCTGGTTTTTGGTCACTAGATGCCCCCATTGTGCCTTTTGACCTTTTTGTTTTCCCTTGATCCCCATTATTATTTGCACCTGTGCCTTGTTTCCCCTGATTGTATTTAAACCCTTTGTTTTCCTCAGTTCTGTGCTCTGTGTTTGTATGTTAGCACCCAGCCCTAGTACTCTGTGTACTCTTGGTGATCCCGGTGGACTCTCTTGTGGAATTCTGTTTTTTGTTCTTGTTTGTTTGTTTTTTGAGTATCTTTTGAGGCTTTTTGTGCTATACCTTCCACCTTGTGGATTTACCTTTTTGTCTTGGAGGATTACCTTTGTTCTTATGGAATTCCTTTTGAGGTTGTGGAGTTACATGTTTTCCTGAAGAACTTCACTTTTTTCTTCATTAAATACACTGTCTCAAGTACTGCTGTGTCTGCCTCATCTTCTGGGTTCTGCCGACTATTCGTGGCTCAGTTGGTTAAGTGACTGTTTCTCACTCCGAAGACCCGGGTTCGTAACCGGGTCCTGACAAGTTCGACACATACAACAACACAGAGTTACACATGGAGTAAAACAAACATACAGGTACAGTCAATAATACAGTAGAAAAACAAGTCTATATACAATGTGAGCAAATAAGATAAGGGAGGTAAAGGCAACAAAAAAAAGGCCATGGTGGCGAAGTAAATACAATATAGCAAGTAAAACACTGGAATTGGAGATTTGCGGTGGAAGAATGTGCAAAGTAGAGATATAAATAATGGTGGGCAAAGGAGCAAAATAAATAAATAATTACAGTGGAGGGAGAGGGTAGTTGTTTGGGCTAAATTATAGATGGGCTATGTACAGATGCAGTAATATGTGAGCTGCTCTGACAGCTGGTGCTTAAAGCTAGTGAGGGAGATGTTTCCAGTTTCAGAGATTTTTGTAGTTCGTTCCAGTCATTGGCAGCAGAGAACAGTAAGAAGAGGCGGCCAAAGGAAGAATTGGTTTTGGGGGTGACCAGAGAGATATACCTGCTGGAGCGCGCTACAGGTGGGTTTTGCTATGGTGACCAGCGAGCTGAGACAAGGGGGGACTTTACCTAGCAGGGTCTTGTAGACGACCTGGAGCCAGTGGGTTTGGCGACGAGCAATCATTTGAGAAACCAAGGCTATAGAGTCTGGCGATGAGGATGTGGTGATTGACAGAGTCGAAAGCCTTGGCCAGGTCAATGAATACGGCTGCACAATATTGTTTCTTATCGATGGCGGTTAAGATATCGTTTAGGACCTTGAGCGTGGCTGAGGTGCACCCATGACCAGCTCTGAAACCAGTTTGCACAGTGGAGAAGGTATGGTGCAATTTGAAATGGTCGGTAATCTGCGTGTTGACTTGGCTTTCGAGGACCTTAGAAAGGCAGGATATGATAGATATAGGTCTGTAGCAGTTTGGGTCAAGAGTGTCCCCCCCTTTAAAGAGTGGGATGACCGCAGCTGCTTTCCAATCTTTGGGAATCTCAGACGACACGCAAGAGAGGTTGAACAGACTAGTAATAATTTCACCCGATAATCTTTGAAAGAAAGGGTCCAGATTGTCTAGCCCGGCTGATTTGTAGGGGTCCAGCTCTTTCAGAACATCAGCTGACTGGACTTGGGAGAAGGAGAAATGGGGAAGGCTTGGGCAAGTTGCTGTGGGGGGTGCAGTGCTGTTGACCGGGGTAGGGGTAGCCAGGTGGAAAGCATGGCCAGCCAAAGAAAAATGCTTATTGAAATTCTCAATTATAGTGGATTTATCAGTGGTGACAGTGTTTCCTATCCTCATTGCAGTGGGCAGCTGGGAGAAGATGTTCTTATTCTACATGGACTTTACTGTGTCCCAGAACTTTTGAGTTTGTGTTGCAGGAAGCACAATTCTGCTTTAAAAAGCTAGTCTTGACTTTTCTAACTGCCTGTGTATATTGGTTTTTAGCTTCCCTGAAAAGTTGCATATCATGGGGGCTGGTCGATGCTAATGCAGAATGCCATACGATGTTTTTGTGTTTGTTAAGGGAAGTCAGGTCTGGAGAGAACCAAGGGCTATATCTGTTCCTGATTCAACATTTCTTGAATGGGGCATGATTATTTAAGATGGTGAAGAATGCATGTTTTAAAAATAACCAGGCATCCTCTACTGACGGGATGAGATCAATATCCTTCCAGGATACCCCGGCCAGGTCGATTAGAAAGGCCTGTTCGCTGAAGTGTTTCAGGGAGCGTTTAACAGTGATGAGGGGAGGTTGTTTGCCCGCTGACCCATTACGGATGCAGGCAATGAGGCAGTGATCGCTGAGATCTTGGTTGAAAACAGCAGAAGTGTATTTAGAGGGCAAGTTGGTTAGGATGATATCTATGAGGGTGCCCGTGTTTACGGTTTTGGGGTGATACCTGGTAGGTTCATTGATAATTTGTGTGAGATTGAGGGCATTAAACTTAGATTGTAGGATGGCTGGGGTGTTAAGCATGTTCCAGTTTAGGTCGCCGAGCAGCACGAGCTCTGAATATAGATGGGGGGCAATCAGTTCACAAATGGTGTCCAGAGCACAGCTGGGGGCAGAGGATGGTCTATATAGCAGGCGGCAACGGTGAGAGACTTGTTTTTAGAGAGGTGGATTTTTAAAAGTAGAAGTTCAAATTGTTTGGGTACAGACCTGGATAGTAGGACAGAACTCTGCAGGCTATCTTTGCAGTAGATTGCAACACTGCCCCCTTTGGCCGTTCTATCTTGTCTGAAAATGTTGCAGTAAGGGATGGAGATTTCAGAATTTGTGGTGGTCTTCCTAAGCCAGGATTCAGACACGGCTAGAACATCCGGGTTGGTAGAGTGTGCTAAAGCAGTGAATAAAACAAACTTAGGGAGGAGGCTTCTAATGTTAACATTCATGAAACCAAGGCTATTACGGTTACAGTAGTCATCAAAAGAGAGAGACTGGGGAATAGGAGTGGAGCTAGGCACTGCAGGGCCTGGATTCACCTCTACATCACCAGAGGAACAGAGGAGGAGTAGGATAAGGGTACGGCTAAAAGCTATGAGAATTGGTCGTCTAGAACGTCCGGAACAGAGAGTGAAAGGAGGTTTCTGGGGGCGATAAAATAGCTTCAAGGTATAGTGTACAGACAAAGGTATGGTAGGATGTGAATATAGTGGTGGTAAACCTAGATATTGAGTGATGATGAGAGATATTGTCTCTAGAAACATAATTGAAACCTGGTGATGTCATCGCATGTGTGGGTGGTGGAACTGAAAGGTTGGATAAGATATAATGAGCAGGGCTAGAGGCTCTACAGTGAAATAATCCAATAAACACTAACCAGAACAGCAATGCACAAGGCATATTGACATTAAGAAGAGGCATGCTTAGTCGAGTGATCATAAGGGTCCAGTGAGTAGTGAGGTGGTTGGCGTAATGGCGATTCAGACAGCTAGCCGGGCCATCGGTTGCAAGCTAGCATAGGATGGAGGTCTGTTTTTAGCCACCTCATGGGTTTCCGTCGGTAGATTAGTGGGGTTTCGTGTGGTACAGGGGATCAATCCAATTGGCAAAATAGATATAGTTAAAGTGACCCAAGAAAAAATTGTCAAGAAGCAGGTGGTCAGTTTAACAAAACAATGAACGATACAAAACAGTAGTAGCATCTTGACATGAAACACATAATCAATACTGCCTGGGGAATGAACCTAAGGGAGTGACAGATACAATCGGATGTAATCAGTGAATTGACGGAGTCCAGGTAAATCTCATAATGAGGCGGAGGTGCTCGTTATGATGGTTGTCAGGGCCAGTGATTAGTAAACCAGCGACGTCGAGGGGGAGTAGTAGAAGACATGACAGGGTTGGTCTAATCCGGAATGCTTATTTGTTATTTTTATTTCTTATTCTTATTTTTTTTAGGTATTTTTTTAACTGCTTTGTTGGCTTGAGCTTGTAAGTAAGCATTTCACCGTAAGGTATTATATTTCGGCGCATATGACAAATCAAATTTGTATTGGTTAGAACTGCATTCCAGCCAATGTCTATTCCATAAGTTACCACAGGCTAAATCTATGACATTAAAATGCTTATTTACTCTGTTCCATCTGACTGCGCAATCCACTGTCTCAACAGCCCAGCCAAGTAATTTATAAACTTCATCTCCACTATAAAAATAATAAAAATATTATCTCACATTTCTTTTAGACTAACATTTATTTTACAACAGAGGAGATTTGAGTAAACCTTGCAGTTTGTCTCCGACATTTGGATTCAAAATCGATCTCCAGCTGTCCTATAGTAATGAATGTGTCGAAACAAACCACCGCATTTAACCATGGCAAGGTGACTGGGAATATGGCTGAATACAAACAGTGCAGTTATTCCCACCGTAAGGCAATCAAACAGGCAAAACGTCAGTACAGAGATAAAGTGGAGTCGCAATTCAACGGCTCAGACACGTGATGTATGTGGCAGGGTCTACCGACAATCACGGGTTACAAATGGAAAACCAGCCATGTCGCGGACACCGACGTCTTGCTCCCGGACAAGCTAAACAGCTTCTTCGCCCGCATTGAGGATAACACAGTGTCTCCGGCGCATCCCGCACCCAAGGACTGTAGGCTCTCGTTCTCCGTGGCAAACGTGAGTAAGACATTTAAACGCCTTAACAACACTGTCATCTCAGATTTTCAAAATATGCTTTTCAACCATAGCAAAACAAGCATTTGTGTAAGAGTATTGATAGTTAGCATAGCATTTAGCGTTAGCATTCAGTGGGCAACATTTTCACAAAAACAAGAAAAGCATTCAAATAAAATCATGAGTAAGACATTTAAACGCCATAACAACACTGTCATCTCAGATTTTCAAAATATGCTTTTCAACCATAGCAAAACAAGCATTTGTGTAAGAGTATTGATAGTTAGCATAGCATTTAGCGTTAGCATTCAGTGGGCAACATTTTCACAAAAACAAGAAAAGCATTCAAATAAAATCATTTACCTTTGAAGAACTTCGGATGTTTTCAATGAGGAGACTCTCAGTTAGATAGCAAATGTTCAGTGCACAACATTTCATTGAATGTTAATTTCTCTACCATAAACTGCCTCCAACGTGATGTCAGCCATTGAGCATGTTTGGAATGCTCTGGATTGACGTGTACGACAGCATGTTACAGTTCCCATCAATATCCAGCAACTTCTCACAGCTATTGAAAAGGAATGGGACAACATTCCACAGACCACAATCAACAGCCTGAATAACTCTATGCGAAGATGTGTCGCGCACCATGAGGCAAATAGTGGTCACACCCCTACTTTTTTTTAAAGGTATCTGTGATCAACAGTTGGATATCTGTATTCCCAGTCATGTGAAATCCATAGAATAGGGCCTAATGAATTTATTTCAATTGACTGATTTCCTTATATGAACTGCAACTCAGTAAAATCTTTGAAATGGTTGTATGTTGCGTTAAAAGTTTTGTTCAGTGTACACACACACACACACACACACACACACACACACACACACACACACACACACACACACACACACACACACACACACACACACACACACACACACACACACACACACACACACACACACACTCTGGTGGAAAAAGTACTCAATTGTCATTCTTCAGAAAAAGTAAAGATACCTTAATTCATATAAAATGACTAAAGTAGAAGTCACCCTGTAAAATAATACTGTTTTTAAATGTACTTAAAGGAAAGGTTCACCCATTTGAATGTTATATTGTTTTTGTGCATCTCCGAGTGAAGTTCTATCGATTCCTAGTGTTATTACATGTTTTCATGTGTAGCTGAGTTATTGGTGTTCAGGCAGGCCGAAATCCATCTGGTATGACATAGCACTGTGATAAAGTCGCTATCACTACACTGGAAGTTAATAGGAATACGACTTTTAGATCGCAAAAATGTCTTTCATACATGTCAGAATTCAATTCTGGCTGATGTCATAACTTGGGAGGATGTCTTCTCTTGAATGAACCCTTGATATTTTTTTTTTTACAAATTCCTACCTTTAGAAATGTGTAATTTAACAGAGGGTCTAGCACATTTCTCTTATTTGTCTGCCTCTTTAGTCCAGGGTGCACTGCATGGTGCTGTTGCCAGAGATATTATTGAAAGGAGATAGAATTACAGTGAATGAAAGAAAGTACAATGCCAAAACCAGCAGACTGTAGTCCAATTGTGTTCATGTTGTCAAGCTGCGTCACGCGGTTGGTGGAGTGATGCAGAGATGGTTGTCCTTCTGGAAGGTTCTCCCATCTCCACAGAGGAACTATTGCATGTAGCTACGTTTGGTTTATTTCTTACTAGCTATTTAGTCAGCCAGCCTATAGAGAGATCATTGCACTTTGGATTTTGCAGATAACCTGAGCTGCAACAGATTTCCAAAACAATTTTACATGATGCTACCAACCTTATTATAATTTTTCCTTTAAGTACAGTGGTGGAAGAAGTACTCAATTGTGACAGAATACCAGCACACTCCAACACTTATGAGTGCAGTATTTGTGTTTAGTGAGTCAGAGGCAGTAGGGATGACAACGCATTACATTGATATGTGGTGTGAATTAGACCATAATTCTGTCCTGCCTGAGCATTCTAAATGTAACAAGTACTTTTTGGTGTGAGGGAAAATGTAGTGGAGTAAAAGTAAAAGTTGTCAAAAAAAGAAATAGTAAAATACAGGTACGCCAAAATAACTACTTATTTAGTACATTAAAGTATTTGTATTTTAGTACTTTACACCACTGTATAAAGTACCACCATATAAAGTACTTGAATTTCATTATAATTAAGCACCTTGTTTATGTACAGCTATGTATAATTATGAAGCCATCTAGTGGAATGTTCTTGCCACTTGTTCTTTCTGCATTTTCTTTAACTTAAAAAAAACAACATTTTTACCTTTAACTTAAGATAACCACCATTGCACATTTTAAACAATTTGGAGGGATATAGTTGCTTTAAGGGTTCTTAATTATGAGTTAATGTTATGGTAAAAACTGTATTGTCACCGCCTGCTGCATGATAATAATGTAAGACAGTCAGTTTTGGTTCGTTGTTCTTGTCTGCTGAAATGACCTATGCCATGGATTTACTGTGTTGTCAGTATTCAAAGCAAATTTTACTTTCAGAAGTTGTTTTCTATGCAGTTATCCACATCAGGGCAGTGTAATGAGGATAAAATAATGAAATAAAAATGTACACTACAGAATTTTATATCATATTTTCTTTCTCCACAGATTTACAAAGATGTTGTCCTGCTCATGAAAGATTCAGATATGGCCATCTACACTTGGAGACAGGATTGCTCGTCAATTTCTGCCGAAGTCAAAAGCCAGTCTCAAAATAACAATTTTGGCTTTTTGAAAAAGCTGAAAAACTTAAGGAAAAGCTGAAACTAAGAAAGCAATGTGGAAGAGGATCCCCAACCCTCTCAACTCAAAGGAAGCAGACCAGAGGCAGACCAGAGTAAGATCAAGCACTCTGTCACGTAGAGTAGGCCAGAAGGCTAAACTGGATAACCTAACCTCTATCAAAATAAAAAGATGGCTGAGCCGCAAAAGTTCTTCTGTGCAAAGGTGTTTATTTACAAGTGATTCCGGAACAAAAAAACAACAGTACTGCCATCAACGTCTACCTTATGGGACAGCTTAAAAACAATGCTGCCCCATCCACAGCTCAATCCAAAATAACCTTCTATGACTGAAAGAGAGGCTCCTTTTGTAGGGCTAGCCCCTCCCCTCAGAACAATTAACCCTAATTAATTAATCAATTAACAATACAAACCTACATTTTCCATGAACTAAACATACTAAAGGATATACATTGCAACACGGTTTTAAACAATATCACAACATAACATTTACAACATTACATCACTACTGACAATATCTTTCAATATGCCCATATGCATTAATGAGCCATTTGGGACAGGCACTATAAAGCCAACCCAATTCCCTTAGCTCGGGTCCTTTTCCAGCTTACCCGGAAGCTACAGAGATGGAGAGAGAGGAACAGAACAAACAAACAATGCGCTCATCCACAACATTGATAAGTATCATAATTATTGTATCTCTCAAATATGAACATTGACAAGTGTGAAATGCATGCACCAAGACAGAAGTTAATTTGTGTGTCGACCCACATTGTTAACTTATCTTATAATGGCGCAGGGAGGAGTGATGAATATGTGTGTGCGTTAAAGAACAAAATGCTGCCCGCGGCCAGTGACGGACTTCTACGTCACACACTCACAGTATTGAAGTAGGGTGGATTCACATTGATAACAAGGAGACCAAACAAGTCAGAGCAAAGCAAGAAGGAGGCACCAGAAAGGTAGTTACGGACTGCAGAGCAGGAGTTACCGAGACAGTAAAAGTGGAAAGGGTTATTTTCTTCCCCAAAGGACAATGCAGCAAAGGCCTTGAGACTGACTTTGTGTTTGAGGTGTGGGACTTCAAGCAAAACACAATTCCAGCTGATGTTTCCATTGGCACAATCTGAGACAGTCAAGCTACCCAAGTTTTGTTTCTATATTGCAATTAAGCCATTCAAGAGTTTGAAGACATTTAAATCTCTGAGCCTTTGAGTGATGGGTCTCACAATGAGGATGAGGATGATGATGATGATGACACTGAGTTCCTTGTCTCGGATGAATACCAAACATCAGAGGTCAGTCAACATGGGCCAAGCATCTCTGATTACCCAGTCAGCATATATATCCCCATAATCTTCAACCACCCAGTGCAGTAGCAGAGAGAACACTCTATGACTAGGGTGGCTGGAGTTTTGACAATTCTTAGGCCTTCCTCTGACACCGCCTGGTATAGAGGTCCTGGATGGCAGGAAGCTTGGCCCCAGTGATGTACTGGGCAGTTTGCACTACATTATGGCCTTCCTCTTGCATTTCAAAGATGATGGTTGTTTTTTTCTTTGTATTATCTTTTACCAGATCTAATGTGTTATATTCTCTTACATTCCTTTCACATTTCCACAAACTTCAATGTGTCTCCTTTCCAATGGTACCAGGAATATGCATATCCTTGTTTCAGGACCTGAGCTACAGGTAGTTAGATTTGGGTAGGTCATTATAGGTGAACATTAAAAAAAAATTGGGCAGAACCTTAAGAGGTTTTAAATGTTTCCTAAAGTCTGAGTGCAGACAAGATGATGTTAGGATGCTGCTTTATTGAACAAAGTTCACTTCAGTCTCAACGTCAACAGTGAAGAGGCGACTCAGGGATGCTGGCCTTCTAGGCAGAGTTCCTCTCTCCAATGTCCGTGTTATTTTGCCCATCTTAATCTTTTATTTGTATTGGCAAGTCTGAGATATGTATGTTTCTTTGCAACTCTGCCTAGAAGGCCAGCATCCCAGAGCCTGCTTTGCCTGGAATAGCTAACAAACATTTCCAGCGCTGTAGAAGCTGTGTTTATTACGCTCTTGTTCGGTACAATATTGACAGTCCGGAGTAACAATGCGGAAATTATTTGCTAGAGGAGGATTACAGGAATGAAGTGCTTATGCTTAGCAAGCAAATCTTATTTCTGCTCAAACTCAACTCTTATGGCTGGATGCCGCTCAGGCCTGATGGATGTTTCCTTGCCTTGTCATCTGTCCCTATCCGAATGGCCTGTGCTACCTGGAACTTGCCTGCCAAGGAAGTCATCTCCATCTGCTTCCTCTTCTCCATCCTGTAGTGAAGTAGAGAACAGCAAGAAGATTGGAACAATCAGTGCTCGTGGAAACCGAAGGCAGCGGCATGCTGTTAAGTGGACGGGAGTGACCTCGAGAGGTTTGCAGCAGATTGACATCAGGAATTGCTTCGCTGCACTGGTGCCTGATCTGTGGCTGTGTCTGTGACAGTGGTGCTGACTCCATCAGCTGCTTCTGTTCCCTCTCTCTGGATCTGACGGGGCACTGCCTGCTGTGGGAGGTCTGGACTTATAGCTGGGAGCAGCGGGCGTACGCTATCCTGCTTATCGTGCGCCCGTGAAAGGTTCAATGAATTGTGTGAGGGGTAAGGAATGGGCGGATTTCTCCATTCCCTTCTCCGGCCGTTGTATTAGGCAGTCATTGGTGAGAAATGTCTGGAGCAAAAACGTTGTGCTATCCGGGAGCAAGAGTACAGGACATCAATAAGCTGCTCTCATTTTAAACATTTTAAACCAGCATTAGGAATTTGAGTTTCTTAGTTCATGTGGGATTCAATGACATTATGAATGGCAGCTCAGAACATCTGAAGATAGATTTTAAAGAACTGATTGGGTCACTGCTTGAAACCAACAAACGCCCCATAATATCTGGTCTTCTGCCCTCCCTAAATCGTGGCATTGAATGTTTCAGTAGACTTTTAGCCCTTTATTACTGGCTACAAGACTATTGCAGATCTAACATTTCTTGACAATTTTGATACCTTCTGGAAACAAAGCTTGTTTTATAAGGAGGATGGGATCCACCCAAATAATTTAGGTTCCTGGATCCTTTCACAGCATTATAATGCTGTGTTGAGACAGAGAGGTATATTTTCTGTTTGATATGAATATTGACTGGCTTTCATCAGGCTTGCCCACTCAAAAGAATGCTTCAAACTGTAACTAGTGCATGCAACCTGGATCAGGTTATCAGTCAACCTTCCAGGGTAGTTACAAATAGCACAGGAATGAAATCATCAACATGTATCGATCATGTCTTTACTAATGCTGCAGAAAATGGGTTTAAAGCAGTATCCAAATCCATCAGATGTAGTGATCACAATATAGTAGCCATATCTAGGAAAACCAAAGTTCCAAAGGCTGGGCCAAATATAGTGTATAAGAGTTCATACAAGATGTTTTGAAGTGATTCCTATGTTGTTGATGTAAAGAATATTTGTTGGTCTGTGGTTTGTAACGAGGAGCAACCAGACACATTTATGAAATTGCTTATACCAGTTACTAATAAGCATGCACCCACTAAGAAAATGACTGTAAAAACTGTTAAATACCCATGGATTCATAAGGAAATTAACCATTTTATGGATGAGGCAAAAGGAATGTTAAATACAGTGGCTTACGAAAGTATTCACCCCCCTTGGCATTTTTCCTATTTTGTTGCCTTTTACAACCTGGAATTAAAATAGATTTTTGTGGGGTTTGTATTATTTGATTTACACAACATGCCTACCACTGTGGAGGTGCAAAATATTTTTTTGTAAAACAAATAGGAAACAAGACAAAAAAAACAGAACTTGAGCGGCATAACTTCACCCCCAAAGTCAATACTTTGCAGAGCCACCTTTTGCAGCAATTACAGCTGCAAGTCTCTTGAGGTATGTCTCTATAAGCTTGGCACATCTAGCCACTGTAATTTTGCCCATTCTTCAAGGAAAAACTGCTCCAGCTCCTTTAAGTTGGATGGGTTCCGCTGGTATACAGCAATTTAAGTCATACCACAGTTTCTCAATTGGATTTAGGTCTGGACTTTGACTTGGCAATTCCAAGACATTTAAATGTTTCTCCTTAAACCACTCAAGTGTTGTTTCAGCAGTATGCGTAGGGTCATTGTCCTGCTGGAAGGTGAACCTCCATCTCAGTCTCAAATCTCTGGAAGACTGAAACACGTTTCCCTCAAAAATTTCCCTGTATTTAGCGCAATCCATCATTCCTTCAATACTGACCAGTTTCCCAGTCCCTGCTGATGAAAAACATCTCCACAGCATGATTCTGCCACCACTATGTGCATGGTGTTCTCGGGGTGATGGGAGGTGTTGTATTTGCGCCAGACATAGTGTTTCCCTTGATGGCCAAAAAGCTCATTTTTAGTCTCATCTGACTGGAGTACCTTCTTCCATATGTTTGTGGAGTCTCCCACATGCCTTTTGGCGAACACCAAACATGTTTGCTTATTTTGTTCTTTAAGCAATGGCTTTTTTCTGGCCACTCTTCCGTAAAACCCAGCTCTGTGGAGTATATGGCTTAAAGTGGTCCCATGGACAGATACTCCAATCTCTGCTGTGGAGTTGTGCAGCTTCTTCAGGGTTATCTTTGGTCTCTTTGTTGCCTCTCTGATTAATGCCCTCCTTGCCTGGTCCGTGAATTTTGGTGGGTGGCCCTCTCATTGCAGGTTTGTTGTGATGCCATATTCTTCAATTTTTTAATAATGGATATAATGGTGCTCCATGGGATGTTCAAAGTTTTGGATATTTTTTATAACTCAACTATGATCTGTACGTCTCCATAACTTTGTCCCTGACCTGTTTGGAGAGCTCCTTGGTCTTCATGGTGCCGCTTGCTTGGTGGTGTCCCTTGCTTAGTTGTGTTGCAGACTCTGGGGCCTTTCAGAACAGGTGTATATATACTGAGATCATGTGACACTTAGATTTCACACAGGTGGACCTTATTTAACTAATTATGTGACTTCTGAAGGTTATTGGTTGCACCAGATCCTATTTAGGGGCTTCATAGCAAAGGGAGTGAATACATATTACATGTTGTACTGCAACAAAATAGGAAAAACACCAAGGGGGATGAATACTTTTGCAAGGCACTGTAAGTCTGGCTGCACAACCGATTGGCAAACGTACTGCAAATTGAGAAATCATGTGACTAAACTGAATAAAAATAAGATGTGTTTCCATTATGAAACAAAGATAATTGGCATAAACAATGATAGTAAAAAGCCTTGGAGCACCTTAAATACAATTTTGGGCAAGAAGGCAAATTCAGCTCCATCATTAATTGATCATCACAAAACCCACTGATATTGCCAACTACTTTAAAGATTTTTTTCAGTGGTAAGATTTGCAAACTTAGGCATGACATGCCAGCAACAAATGCTGACACTACATATCCAAGTATAACTGATCAAATTGTGAAAGACAAGCGTTGTAATTTTGAATTCCGTAAAGTAAGTGTCGAAGCAGTGAAAAAACGATTGTTGTCTATCAACAATGACAAGCCACTGTGGTTTGACAACTTGGATGGAAAATTACTGAGAATAATAGCAGATGATATTGCCGCTACCATTTGCCATATCTTCAATCCAAGCCAGCTAGAAAGTGTGTGCCCTCAGGCCTGGAGGGAAGCTAAAGTATTTCCGCTACCCAGGAATAGTAAAGCCCCTTTACTGGCTCAAATAGCTGACCAATCAGCCTGTTACCAACCCTTAGTAAACTTTTGGAAAAAATTGTGTTTGACCAGATACAATGCTCCTTTATTGTAAGAAAATTGACAACATATTTTTAGCATGCTTATAGGGAAGGACGTTCAACAAGCACTTACACAAACGACTGATGATTGGCTGAGAGAAATTGATGATGAAAAGATTGCGGGTGTCACGTTTTATCAAGGTGGGTGGAATCAGGTGCAGAGAGCAGGTTTCAGTGATTCGACAGTTTATTCTCCGGCGCACAAAAAACACGGTCAACCCAACACACAGGGTGAATAATCCAACACAGGATCAAAATAGACCGGAGAATAAAACACAAGTACTACACCAAATGACATGAATACAAAAACAATCCCGCACAAAACAAGGGCGGGACAACCTACTACATATAAGGATGTTAATTAAACTAAAATACACACAGGTGAAACTAATAAGACAAAACCAACAGAAAACGAAAAAGGGATCGGTAGTGGCTAGTAGGACGGTGACGACGACCGCCGAGCACCGCCCGAACAGGCAGGAGAGCCAACTTCAGCGGAAGTCGTGACAGCGGGAGCTGTTTTAATTAGACTTCAGTGCGACATTTTGACATTGTCGATCATAGTCTGCTGATGGCTCACAACCCCTGATATATTGTGGATAAGGAGTTACCTGTCTAACAGAACAGTTGTGATTCATATGTTGATGATATAAATAATATTTACTGGTCTGGGGTGTGTAATGAGGAGCAACCAGATTCTGCACTTGATGCATTTATGAAACTACTTATTCCAGTTACTAATAAGCCATTAAGACTGTAAAAACGATTAAGTTCCCTTCGATTGGTGAGGAATAAAAAAAAAATGGTTGAGAGGGATGAGACAAAAAGTATGGCAATTTAGTCTGGCAGCCCAACTGATTGGCAAACGCACTGCAAATTTAAAAATCTTGTGACTAAACTAAATAAAAATAAAAATAAACTACACTATGAAACAAAGATAAATGATATAGAGAATGCTCGTAAAAAGCTTTGGGGCACCTTAAATAAAAATGTTGGAAAAAAAAGTCAACTCGGCTCCTTAATATATTGAATCGGATGGCTCATTCATCACAAAAGCCCACTGATATTGCAAACTACTTCAATTACTTTTTCATATGCAAGATGAGCAAACGTAGGGATGACATGCCAGCAACAAATGCTGACACTACACATCCAAGTGTATCGGACCAAATTATGAATGAAACTAATTGTACTTTTGAATTCTGTAAAGTCAGTGTGGAAGGGGTGAAAAAATTGTTGTCTATCAACAATGACAAGCCACGAGGGTCTGACAGCTTGGATGGAAAATTACTGAGGATAATAGCCAGCTAGAAAGTGTGTGCCCTCAGGCCTGGAGGGAAGCTAAAGTGTTTCCGCTACCCAAGAAGAGTAAAGCCCCCTTTACTGGCTCAAATAGCAGAGCAATCAGCTTGTTACCAACCCTTAGTAAACTTCTGGAAAAAATAACTGATGATTGGCTGAGAGAAAGTAATGAAAAAAATGATTGTGTTGAAAAAACTATTGACATTATCGATCATAGTCTGCTGCTGGAAAAACATATGTGTTATGGCTTTACACCCCCTGCTATATGTGGATAAAGAGTTACTTGTCTAACAGAACACAGAGTGTGCTCTTTAACCCTTTCACAGGTACCATCACACAGGTGTGATTGTTCTACAGTGTACCCTGAAGCGTACGATCACACCCGTGTGATTAGAACGCTTATTTCGAATACTTTTTTAAAACGGCCAGTTTCGAATGACGCGACAATCAGCATTTGAGCTGGCCACACTTTTTTTTCAGAAACTATTTACAGAAACACAGTCCTTACAAAGGTATGTCCAGAATGTAAGCAGTTTATTTTTGGATGCAATGTTCAGATTTACATTTACATTTATTTACATTTAAGTCATTTAGCAGACGCTCTTATCCAGAGCGACTTACAAATTGGTGCATTCACCTTATGACATCCAGTGGAACAGCCACTTTACAATAGTGCATCTAAATCTTTTAAGGGGGGTGAGAAGGATTACTTTATCCTATCCTAGGTATTCCTTAAAGAGGTGGGGTTTCAGGTGTCTCCGGAAGGTGGTGATTGACTCCGCTGTCCTGGCGTCGTGAGGGAGTTTATTCCACCATTGGGGGGCCAGAGCAGCGAACAGTTTTGACTGGGCTGAGCGGGAACTGTACTTCCTCAGTGGTAGGGAGGCGAGCAGGCCAGAGGTGGATGAACGCAGTGCCCTTGTTTGGGTGTAGGGCCTGATCAGAGCCTGGAGGTACTGAGGTGCCGTTCCCCTCACAGCTCCGTAGGCAAGCACCATGGTCTTGTAGCGGATGCGAGCTTCAACTGGAAGCCAGTGGAGAGAGCGGAGGAGCGGGGTGACGTGAGAGAACTTGGGAAGGTTGAACACCAGACGGGCTGCGGCGTTCTGGATGAGTTGTAGGGGTTTAATGGCACAGGCAGGGATATTACAGAAGGCAGATATTCACAGAAGTATCTATAGTATAACACAATCATCCAAACCAGAAAAATGTAGGCTACATTTGTCCTAGCGCTAGCTGAGGAAAGATTGACGCAACACAAGCGGTCATATTTTATAACTCTCGGCTGACATAAACTACAATATGAATGAGCTAATAGCAATTACTATTTATAATTAATCACATCACAGGTGAGCTCACCGTTGATTGAAATAATTGTCTAAAACATTTTCTAGAAATTGAAAGTAATCCAAAAATGATTAGTTTCAGCGCACCACCATCCTTTTTTTCCTCACAGAAACCAAAGATAATAAGAGAAGACAAGATGAGTTTGGTCTGTTCATAGTATACATGTTGAAGGTGTGTGTCGTCTACCATCATTCATATCCCACCATTCACTTCCTGAAGTTCTCAAAAAATTAGTGAACCCTTACTCACCTCATTTTGTTTTAGCATCTTTGGTCCGACAGATGATTACTTGAAACCCAGAATGCATTGTATGTCAACAAACATAGCTCCACACATCATAATCAGTACAACCTTCAAAAAGTATTTTACACACATAATATTACCCATTACCATCTATGCAAGAATCGGAATGCACGATTTATCACCGGTACTTGAAAAACATGTGAATAAAACAGTAAATATATCAATAATTACCACACAAAACATTTTCTGATAGAGATTTATTGATACAAATGGTGCATGCAGGAAGTCAATCACTTAACCTCTCACTCCCACGCTGAGCCATAGATGATTACTGAACAAGGGATTTTTTTGTAATTGGACATACAGTTCACATGCAAATCACATACAGAAACTAATGTAATAAGGCACTTACTTTGAACCTGGGTGTCTGTAGTGACGCCTCTCGCACTGAGACGCTGTGTCTTAGACAGCTGTGCCACTTGGGAGTAATAAGACCAGGGTAGCTTCAAAATATAGCACATGTTCAAGTACTTCTCTGATGCAATTAGCAGTGTTTTCCAGAGCTAATAGAATAATGTAGCTCGCTATCTAAGCATTGAGTATAACACCATAAAGGTAATGAAATAAGTAACGATACCTCGCGTGTCCGCAGTCATAAGGAATATACACAAAAATATGATGCTATAGTAGAAACAACAGAACACGACATGCAGAAACTATTATAATGTAATCAAACATACTTTGATAGAAATGCACACATTTCCAAAGTTATTATTGGTAATGAAAACAACTGACTACTATACAGGCAACAAACAAAAAATGTGAACACGTATGTGCAAGACGGGAGATGAGCAAATGTCTGCAGACTTGAACTGTATAAACAATTGGGAAGTGTTTGGGGAATTTTGTCCGGGTCAGAAATGTCAAAGAAATGTCAAAGATGTCAAAGACATAGTAAAGTTGAAAACAGCCTATAAATAAATAACAGGCGTGCCTTGTTTTGACGGCAGTGCGGATTAAATGTACTGTTGCGTAACAATCACATTCTGGAATGGAGAGAACGTTCTAACATCATGTGCATATAAAAACCCACACTGGGGTGACCATTAGAGATATTTAGAACTCACGCATGAAAGGGTTAATGGAAGCCTATCAAATATAATCCAGTTAGAATCAGGAATTCTGTTTAGGCCCCTTGCTTTTTTTCAACACTCAACAAAGAGCTACAGTTCAGACACAGCTCAGACACCCATGCATACCCCACAAGACATGCCACAAGAGGCCTCTTCACAGTCCCCAAGTCCAGAACAGACTATGGGAGGCACACGGTACTACATAGAGCCATGACTACATGGGCCTCTATTCTACATCAAGTAACTGACGCAAGCAGTAAAA
The DNA here is from genome assembly GCF_023373465.1 of Oncorhynchus keta. Lineage (NCBI taxonomy): Eukaryota > Metazoa > Chordata > Actinopteri > Salmoniformes > Salmonidae > Oncorhynchus > Oncorhynchus keta. The sequence continues at coordinate 44,821,694 of NC_068439.1, forward strand.
TTTGATTGAAAAAAAAACAGATTAAAAAAACACCTTATGGAACAGCGGGGACTGTGAAGCAACACACACACGCACACGCACACGCACGCACACACGCACTATACATGCACATGGATATAGTAATGTAGAGATGTGGTAATGGTGGAGTAGGGGCCTGAGGGTACACAGTGAGTTGTGGAATCTATGAATGTTTTGTAATGTTTTAAATTTGTATGAATTGCCTTAACTTCTTAATAATTCATAGGGGGCAGGATTTTCACTTTTGGATAAATAGCGTGCCCAATTTCAACTTCCTGCTACTCATGCCAAGAATATAAGATATGCATATTATTAGTAGATTTTGATAGAAAACACTCTGAAGTTTCTAAAACTGTTTGAATCATGTCTTTGAGTTTAACAGAATCTATGTAGCAGGCAAAACCCTGAGGACTAACCGTTCAGATTTTTATTTTTGTTTTCAGTTCCTACCGCTTCCACTGGATGACACCAGTCTTTGGAATTTGGTTGAGATTATTCCTTTGTGCAATGAAGAAGTAAGGCCATCTAGGAACTGCGTAACACTGTTGAGAGTTGCGCAAGACTTGAAAAGTAGCTTGGTTTGTTGTCTTCAATTAGACCCGTCTTCAATTTGATCAATTATTAACATTTAAAACTACCTAAAGTTGTATTACAAAAGTAGTCTGAAATGTTTTGGCAAAGTTTACAGGCAACTTTTGAAATATTTTGTAGTGACGTGGTGCAATTTGGAAGCTGTTTTTTTCTGGATCAAATGCGCCAAATAAATGGACATTTTGGAAATATATGGACGGAATTAATCGAAACAAAAGGACCAATTTTGATGTTTATGGGACATATTGGAGCACCAACAAAAGAAGCTCATCAAAGGTAAGGCATGTTTAATATTTTATTTCTGCGTTTTGTGTAGTGCCTGCAGGGTTGAAATATGCTACCCTCTTTGTTTACTGTTGTGCTGTCATCAGATAATAGCTTCTTATGCTTCCGCCGAAAACCGAAAATCTAACATGTTGGCTGGATTCACAACGAGTGTAGCTTTAATATAGTATCTTACATGTGTGATTTAATGAAAGTTTGATTTTATATCATTTTATTTGAATTTGCCGCGCTGCCTTTTCCCTGGCTTTTGGCCAAGTGGGACGCAAGCGTCCCCTATACCATGAGAAGTTAATGTTGCTGGACCCCAGGAAGAGTAGCTGCTGCTGTGCTCCTTTCTTTTTTCAATCGTTACTAATAACATGCCACTGGCCTTGAGTAAAGCCAGTGTGTCTATGCATGCGAATGACTCAACACTATACGCATCAGCTACTACAGAGAGTGAAATCATTGCAACACTTATCAAAGAGCTGCAGTGTGTTTCAGAATGGGTGGCAAGGAATACATTTGTCAGAAATATTTCCAAAACTAAAAGCATTGTATTTTTAATACATACTTATTTTTTTTAAATAGCTATGTACAGTGGGAAGAACAAGTATATGATACACTGCCGATTTTGCAGGTTTTCCTACTTAGAAAGCATGTAGTGGTCTGTAATTTTTATCATAGATACACTTCAACTGTGAGAGACAGAATCTAAGAAAAAATCCAGAAAATCCAGAAAATCACATTGTATGATTTTTATGTAATTAATTTGCATTTTATTGCAGTAAGAATTCCAGCTCTCACAGACCTGTTAGTTTTTCTTCAAGAAGCCCTCCTGTTCTCCACGCATTACCTGTATTAACTGCACCTGTTTGAACTCGTTACCTGTATAAAAGACACCTCTGCACACACTCAATCAAACAGACTCCAACCTCTCCACAATGGTCAAGACCAGAGAGCTGTGTAAGGATATCAGGGTTAAAATTGTAGACCTGCACAAGGCTGGGATGGGCTACAGGACAATAGGCAATCAGCTTGGTGAGAAGGCTCATCAACTCATCCCTGACCGCTGGCTACGTCCCTTCCGTCTTCAAGAGAGCGAGAGTTGCACCCCTTCTGAAAAAACCTACACTCGATCCCTCCGATGTCAACAACTACAGACCAGTATCCCTTCTTTCTTTTCTCTCCAAAACTCTTGAACGTGCCGTCCTTGGCCAGCTCTCCCGCTATCTCTCTCAGAATGACCTTCTTGATCCAAATCAGTCAGGTTTCAAGACTAGTCATTCAACTGAGACTGCTCTTCTCTGTATCACGGAGGCGCTCCGCACTGCTAAAGCTAACTCTCTCTCCTCTGCTCTCATCCTTCTAGACCTATCGGCTGCCTTCGATACTGTGAACCATCAGATCCTCCTCTCCACCCTCTCCGAGTTGGGCATCTCCGGCGCGGCCCACGCTTGGATTGCGTCCTATCTGACAGGTCGCTCCTACCAGGTGGCGTGGCGAGAATCTGTCTCCTCACCACGCGCTCTCACCACTGGTGTCCCCCAGGGCTCTGTTCTAGGCCCTCTCCTATTCTCGCTATACACCAAGTCACTTGGCTCTGTCATAACCTCACATGGTCTCTCCTATCATTGCTATGCAGACGACACACAATTAATCTTCTCCTTTCCCCCTTCTGATGACCAGGTGGCGAATCGCATCTCTGCATGTCTGGCAGACATATCAGTGTGGATGACGGATCACCACCTCAAGCTGAACCTCGGCAAGACGGAGCTGCTCTTCCTCCCGGGGAAGGACTGCCCGTTCCATGATCTCGCCATCACGGTTGACAACTCCATTGTGTCCTCCTCCCAGAGCGCTAAGAACCTTGGCGTGATCCTGGACAACACCCTGTCGTTCTCATTTAACATCAAGGCGGTGGCCCGTTCCTGTAGGTTCATGCTCTACAACATCCGCAGAGTACGACCCTGCCTCACACAGGAAGCGGCGCAGGTCCTAATCCAGGCACTTGTCATCTCCCGTCTGGATTACTGCAACTCGCTGTTGGCTGGGCTCCCTGCCTGTGCCATTAAACCCCTACAACTCATCCAGAACGCCGCAGCCCGTCTGGTGTTCAACCTTCCCAAGTTCTCTGACGTCACCCCGCTCCTCCGCTCTCTCCACTGGCTTCCAGTTGAAGCTCGCATCCGCTACAAGACCATGGTGCTTGCCTACGGAGCTGTGAGGGGAACGGCACCTCAGTACCTCCAGGCTCTGATCAGGCCCTACACCCAAACAATGGCACTGCGTTTATCCACCTCTGGCCTGCTCGCCTCCCTACCACTGAGGAAGTACAGTTCCCGCTCAGCCCAGTCAAAACTGTTCGCTGCTCTGGCTCCCCAATGGTGGAACACACTCCCTCACGACGCCAGGACAGCGGAGTCAATCACCACCTTCCGGAGACACCTGAAACCCCACCTCTTTAAGGAATACCTAGGATAGGATAAAGTAATCCTTCTCACCCCCCTTAAAAGATTTAGATGCACTATTGTAAAGTGGCTGTTCCACTGGATGTCATAAGGTGAATGCACCAATTTGTAAGTCGCTCTGGATAAGAGCGTCTGCTAAATTACTTAAATGTAAAAATGTAAATGTAAAGGCAACAACTGTCGGTGCAATTATTAGAAAATGGAAGAAGTTCAAGATGACAATCAATCACCCTCGGTCTGGGGCTCCATGCAAGATCTCACCTCGTGGGGCATCAATGATCATGAGGAAGGTGAGGGATCAGCCCAGAACTACATGGCAGGACCTGGTCAATGACCTGAAGAGAGCTGGGACCACAGTCTCAAAGAAAACCATTAGTAACACACTACGCCGTCATGAATTAAAATCCTGCAGCGCCTGCTCAAGTCAGCGCATGTCCAGGCCCGTCTGAAGTTTGCCAATGACCATCTGGATGATCCAGAGGAGGAATGGGAGAAGGTCATGTGGTCTGATGAGACAAAAATATAGTTTTTTGGTCTAAACTCCACTCGCCGTGTTTGGAGGAAGAAGAAGGATGAGTACAACCCCAAGAACACCATCCCAACCGTGAAGCATGGGGGGTGGAAACATCATTCTTTGGGGATGATTTTCTGCAAAGGGGACAAGACGACTGCACCATATTGAGGGGAGGATGGATGGGGCCATGTATCGCGAGATATTGGCCAACAACCTCCTTCCCTCAGTAAGAGCATTGAAGATTGGTCGTGGCTGGATCTTCCAGCATGACAACGACCCCAAACACACAGCCAGGGTAACTAAGGAGTGGCTCCGTAAGAAGCATCTCAAGGTCCTGGAGTGGCCTAGTCTGGGTCTCCAGACCCAGTCTCCAGACCTCAACCCAATAGAACATTTTTGGAGGGAGCTGAAAGTTGGTATTGCCCAGCGACAGCCCCGAGACTTGAAGGAACTGGAGAAGGTCTGTATGGAGGAGTGGGCCAAAATCCCTGCTGCAGTGTGTGCAAACCTGGTCAAGAACTACAGGAAACGTATGATCTCTGTAATTGCAAACAAAGGTTTCTGTACCAAATATTAAGTTCTGCTTTTCTGATGTATCAAATACTTATGTCATGCAATGAAATGCAAATGAATGACTTAAAAATCATGGATTTTTGATTTTAGATTCCGTCTCTCACAGTTGAAGTGTACCTATGATAAAAATGACAGACATGCTTTGTAAGTTGGAAAACCTGCAAAATCGGCAGTGTATCAAATACTTGTTCTCCCCACTGTATATATAGCAATTTGAGGGGAGAGCATTGTAAATACTTTTAGCAGTTGATCTGCTTCTGTTCAGTGGGTGGCATTGTGTGCTCTTTTCAAAGGATTGATCCTGGCCTCTCGGGAGGCCTAGGTATCCGGGGGACGGGGGGGGAGGGGTCTGCCGGTCACTGGGATGACAACCCAGCTGGGGATGGGGAGGGGCTTTAGCAGGTGGGATAGTGGAGAACAATTGGAGGGTTACTTAGTAGCAATGCAAATATCATGGTACAGCTATATGGACACTCAATCACTATGCTACTTTTTAATGGTACATTTACAAACATATATTATGATAAATAGATTTGAAACTTTATGGTAAATGGTGAAATAAGTACAGCCAGTTATAATTGTAATGGCTTAGCAGATAACAAGAAAAGAAGAACAATATTTACCTGGCTCAAAGAGAAGGAATATAATATCTATTGTTTACAGGAAACTCAATCAACCATTTTAGACGAAGTTGTGTGGAAAAAGGACTGGGGGTGGTTGTGAAATATACTTCTCCCATGGGCAAAGAAACTCAAAAGAGGTGATGATATTAATTAACAGTAATTTTGATCTGAATGCGCAAATTGTCCAAACAGATTTGCAAGGAAGATGGATGATTTTATATATGTTATTGGACCATATACAGATATGGCTCATTAACCTATACGGTCCAAATAGTGATGATCCACGCTTCTTTGAAAATATATATAATAAATTATCAACCCTGCAAGCAATACAAGACTATTATTATGGTGGGAGATTATGATACTGTTTTAATTAATACCTCAATGTAAAGGAAATCACACTACAAACTATCACCCTCATGCTCTTAAGGAAATCATGAATGTCATATATATATTGGAACTAGTGGATACATGGAGGCTTAAATATCCTGACTTAGTGAGATATACATGGTGGAGGCTCAATCAAGCTAGTCATCTTGGCTACTTTCTTATGCCATTCTCGTTGGCACCAAAAGTCTTTAAAAAAGTTGATAAAATATTTACTAAATAAACTAAAGTATATATTTTTTTATCAATCAAAAAGTAGCACATACATTTGCATAACAACAATGGGTACCGGTACCGAGTCAATGTGCACCCCCGCAGGATAGTCAAGGTAATTTGCAAAGTGACTATGCATAGTTACAGCGAGTAAAAGCACTTGAGTGACTGGAGTCTTTGACAATTTTTTGGGCCTTCCTCTGACACCGCCTAGTATATAGGTCCTGGATGTCAGAAAGCTTGGCCCCAGTGATGTACTGTAGGGCCTTTACGGTCAGATGCCGAGCATTTGCCATACCAGTGATGCAGCCGGTCAGGATGGTCTTGATGGTGCAGCTGTAGAACCATGTTTTAAATATTTATTTTTATCAAAGCCTATAGGATGATAACTTGTTTTTAACTAGGACAGAGACCTTTATAAATAAATTTTTCAGACATAACATAGGTACAGAAAATCCTCTTATTGTATGAGACACTTTTAAATGTTCCTTTAGAGGCCATTCAGTACTCATCTCTAAAACAAGAGCAATTTAGGTCAAGAGTTCATTTACATTTAAGTCATTTAGCAGACGCTCTTATCCAGAGCGACTTACAAATTGGTGCATTCACTAAACAAAGGAAATGGAGGGTCTAACAGAACAGATAAATAAATAAACTGTAACATAGAGCCTCAGAATAAGCTAGAGGAAAAACAATAAGAAATGGAGGAACTTATTCAAGAAAGATCAAGTTTAATATATTATGAAATTAAACAAACAGGATGGGAATATGGGGAAAAATGCGCACATTTAAAAAAAAATCTTGAACATAGAAATGCAACCAAAAATAATTTACTGAAACAAATTACGGAGTCACCCATGATTCCCAAATTATATTTTGTAATAGGAAACATATGTTTTCATTTCAGTCTCCTCCAACACCTCCAAACAAAGCTAATTGTTTGGATTTTTTTCTATTAATACTGTAAAAATAACAGCCGTACAGAAAGACCATGTCAAGGCGTAAACACAGAGAAGAAATTTCTTGATGCAATTAAAGCCTTTAAGTCTGGGAAACTCCAGACTTTGTTTAATAGTAAACATTGTTTGATATACTCAGAGTACCGCATATACTCAGAGTACCGCATGTTTTAACCACTCCTATGTAAATGGTGGATATCAGATACTCAACAAGGTCTGATTTCATTATTACTGAAATAGGATACAAGCGGGAAAAAGAAAGATCTCGTCCATTTAAATAATTGGAGGCCATTTAAAACTCATTCGTCAACCACTCCACACATTTCTTGTGAACAAACTATAGTTTTGGCAAGTCGGTTAGGACATCTACTTAGTGCATGACACAAGTCATTTTTCCAACAATTGTTTACAGACAGATTATTTCACTTATAATTCACTGTATCACAATTCCAGTGGGTCAGAAGTTTACATATACTATGTTGACTGTGCCTTTAAACAGCTTGGAAAATTCCAGAAAATAATGTCATGGCTTTAGAAGTTTCTGAAAGGTAAATGTACATAATTTGAGCCAATTGGAGGTGTACCTGTGGATGTATTTCAAGGTCTACCTTCAAACTTTGCTTGACATCATGGGAAAATCAAATACAATTAGCCAAGACCTCAGAAAAATAATTGTAGGCCTCCACAAGTCTGGTTCATCCTTGGGAGCAATTTCCAAATGCCTGAAGGTACCACGTTCATCTGTACAAACAATAGTACGCAAGTACAAACACAATGGGACCACACAGCCGACATACCGCTCAGGAAGGGGATGCGTTCTGTCTCCTAGAGATGAACGTAACTTGGTGCGAAAAGTGAAAATCAATCCCAGAACAACAGCAAAGGATCTTGTGAAGATTCTGGAGGAAACAGGTACAAAAGTGTCTATATCCACAGTTAAACAAGTCCTTTTTCGACATAACCTGAGAGGCTGCTCAGCAAGGAAGAAGCAACTGCTCCAAAACAGCCACAGCCAAAACAGCCAAACTACGGTTTGCAACTGCTTATGGGGACAAAGATTGTACTTTTTGGAGAAATTTACTCTGGTCAAATGAAAACAAAAATGTAACTTTTTGGCCATAATAACCGTTTGGAGGAAAAGGGGGAGGCTTGCAAGCCAAAGAACACCATCCAAACACCCTTTGCCTTAAATGTTTTATTTATCCTTTATTCTACAAGGCAAGTCAGTTAATAACAAATTCTTATTACAATGACACCCTAGAAACAGTGGGTTAACTGCCCTGTTCAGGGGCATAAGTGCCATATTTTTACCTTGTCAGCTCAGGGATTTGATTTAGCAACCTTTCGGTTACTGGCCGAACGCTCTAACCACTAGGCTAACTGCTGCCTTGATGACAGCTTTGCACACTCTTGGCATTCTCTCAACCAGCTTCACCTGGAATATTTTTCCAACAGTCTAGAAGGAGTTCCCACATTGGCTGATTTTCCTTCACTCTGCGGTCCAACTCATCCCAAACCATCTCAACATGGTTAAGGTTGGGGGATTGTGGAGGCCAGCTCATCTGATGCAGCACTCCATCACTCTCCTTCTTGGTCAAATAGCCCTTACACAGCCTGGAGGTGTGTTGGGTCATTGTCCTGCTGAAAATCAAATGACAGTCCCACTAAGCCCAAACCAGATAGGATGGTGTATTGCTGCAAAATGCTGTGGTAAGTGTGCCTTGAAATCTAAATAAATCACAGACAGTGTCACCAGCAAAGCACCCCCATACCATAAAACCTCCTCCATGATTTACGGTGGGAAATACACATGCGGAGATCATCCCTTCTACCACGCTGTGTCTTTGTGAGACGCAGCGTGGTTGAAGGAGAGGAATGATCTCTGCATGTGTTTTAAGGAACCAAAAATCTCCAATTTGCACTCCAGACCAAAGAACACATTTCCACTGGTCTAATGTCCATTGCTCGTGTTTATTGACCCAAACAAGTTTCTTCTTATTATTGGTGTACTTTAGTAGTGGTTTCTTTGCACAATTCGACCATGAACGGCTGATTCACACAGTCTCCCCCGAACAGTTTATGTTGAGTTGTATCTGTTACTTGAACTCTGAGAAGCATTTATTTGGGCTGCAATTTCTGAGTCTGGTAACTCTAATGAACTTATCCGCTGCAAAGAGGAAACTCTAGGTCTTCCATTCTTGTCCCGGCCGTCATGAGAGCTAGTTTTATCATAGCGCTTGAGGGTTTTTTGCAACTGCACTTGATGAAACTTTAAAAGTTCCAATTTTTTTTGTGTTAACTGACAATGATGAAAAGCAATTATGGACTGTCATTTCTCTGCTTATTTGAGCTGTCTTGCCATAATATGGACTTGGTCTTTTACCAAATAGGGCTATCTTCTGTATACCCCCTCCCACCACCACCTTGTCACAACACAACTGATTGGCTCAAACGCATTAAGAAAGAAAGAAATTCCACAAATTAACTTTTAAGAAGGCACACCTGTAAATTGAAATGCATTCCAGGTGAGTACCTCATGAAGCTGGTTGGGAGAATGCCAAGAGTGTGCAAAGCTGTCATCAAGGCAAAGGGTGGCTATTTTTGTTTACTACACAATTCCATATGTGTTATTTCATAGTTTTGATGACTTCACAATTATTGTACACTGTATAAAATAGTAAAAAAAAAAAAACTTGAATGAGTAGGTGTTCTAATACTTTTACCGGTTGTGTATTTTTATAAATATTTACAAAAACATATATGAGGATTTAGAAGTGATTCAGACAATTACATGGATATAATCTACAATCTATCTACAATATTAAAGTCGATCTACCCTCCCGCAAAAAAAAAGATCCCTGGGTCTGGACACCACCCTATGTAAAGGGATCCTCGACTACCAGACCACAGGCTGTAAGGATTGGCGTCAACACCTCCTCCACACTGACTCTTAACAAAGGGGCACCCCAGGGGTGTGTCTGTACTCCCTGTTCATCCACGATTGCGTGGTTTTACACAACACCAACTGTGTGGCTTTGCTCGACCAACAATGACGATTCAGCCTATAGGGAGGAGGTAAGTGAACTGGCGTTGTGGTGTCATGACAACAACCTCTCCCTCAGCATAAGCAAAACAAAGGAGTTGATTGTTGACTTCAGGAAGCAGAGGAGGGAACATGCACCGATCCACAGCAATGGGACTACAGTAGAGAGAGTCACGAGTTTTAAGTTCCTTGGCGTCCACGTCACTGAGGACTTGACCAACACCACCACTCTTGTTAAGAGGGCGCAACAGTGTCTCTACTTCCTAAAGCAGCTGAAGAAATTCTCAAAATACTACCGCTGCACCATTGAGAGCGTCCTGACCGGTTGCATCATGGCCTGTTCCTTGGATTTCTTTGTTCATGACCGCAAGGCCCTCCAGCGAGTGATGAAAACATCCCAGTGCATCCCACCCACCCATCTAGGACATTTACTCGAAACAGTGCCTGATGAAGGCACGCAGCATCATCAAGGACTCCACACACCACAGCCACAAGCTGCTCTCTCCTTTACCATCAAGCAGACTGTATCAGAGCATGAGGTCTGATACCAACAGGTATATCTACAAACCATCAGACTGCTGAAATCTTTAACTGGACTGTCCACCTGTATTTTTTATTCACCTTTATTTAACCAGGTAGGCTAGTTGAGAACGAGTTCTCATTTACAACTGCGACCTGGCCAAGACAAAGCAAAGCTGTGCGACACAAACAATAACATAAAGTTACACATGCAATAAACAAATGTACAGTCAACTATATTTATGCTAAAATGTTTATTCTATTCCACTGAGCCATTTACTTTATGCTCGTAATCTTAACATTTCTTGTTTCTTATGGTTGCATTGTCGAGAAGGAACTTCCAAAAGTAAGCATTTCGTTGGACGATGTATACTATTCCTATCCCTTGAAACTTGAAATTGGCTACTCAACAAGCACAGGTAATCCATCTGCGTCACCATTGACCCCCTTGAACCAAGCCAGCACTATGATAGTCTCATCCACTGTGGCTCGCGAAAGGAGGACACTCAGCAAAGAGATGCTCTACATCAGTTGGGGCAACTGCAGAAAACCCTTAAAAGCTATTCCAGCATCTACCTGACCCCACCCTGACAAAAGTGGAGGCAAAAGATAGTAACGCAAAGCGACATAAAGTAAAAGAACCCAAACTGAGAAAATTGGAAGGGGAAGATGATTACACAGGGGCGGTATGGATCACTTGATTGATGTACTAATGCAACACATAATTGTGTGTTGAATGGTTCTCCTTATTGTATTGCAAGGCCATGAGATCTTACGTAGCGTTATTTTGAATATCAAAATTAAAACCAATGACGTCCTACCCCAGCCAAACCCTCCCCTAACCCGATCATGATACAGCCTGGGATCGAACCAGGGTCTGTAGAGACACCTCTAGCACTTTTAGACTGCTGCTCCACTCAGAAGCCCTTGAAACAATTAGTGACTTGATTATAATGTTCCTGACATCTGCCTTGACCTCAAAACATGATGGCCCTATGTGCTTTGGAAAGAATGTTGATGAAACCATAGAAATATACTTAACAAAAATATAAACGCAACATGGAATACCTAGGATAGGGTAAGTAAGGGTAAGTAATCCTTCTCACCCCCCAAAAAAAGATTTAGATGCAAGTGGCTGTTCCACTGGATGTCATAAGGTGTATGCACCAATTTGTAAGTCGCTCTGGATAAGAGCGTCTGCTAAATGACTTAAATGTAAATGTAAATGTAAATGTAATGTGTTGGTCCCATGTTTCATGAGCTGAAATAAAAGATCCCAGAAATCTTCCAAACGGACAAAGGCTTATTTCTCTAAAATGTTTGTTTAGGTCCCTGTTCTCCCCTGCAAAGATAATCCATCCACCTGACAGGTGTGGCATATCAAGAAGCTGATCAAACAGCATGATCATTACACAGGTGCACCTTGTGCTGGGGACAATAAAAGGCCACTCTAAAATGTGCAGTTTTGACACACAACACAATGCCACAGCGTACAATTTGCATACCGACTGCAGGAATGTTCACAATGTATACGAAATGCTTCAGTCTGGTTTTAGACCCCATCATAGCACTGAGACGGCACTTGTGAAGGTGGTAAATGACATTTTAATGGCATCGGACCGAGGCTCTGCATCTGTCCTCGTGCTCCTAGACCTTAGTGCTGCTTTTGATACCATCGATCACCACATTCTTTTGGAGAGATTGGAAACCCAAATTGGTCTACACGGACATGTTCTGGCCTGGTTCAGATCTTATCTGTCGGAAAGATATCAGTTTGTCTCTGTGAATGGTTTGTCCTCTGACAAATCAACTGTAAATTTCGGTGTTCCTCAAGGTTCCGTTTTAGGACCACTATTGTTTTCACTATACATTTTACCTCTTGGGGATGTTATTCGAAAACATAATGTTAACTTTCACTGCTATGCGGATGACACACAGCTGTACATTTCAATGAAACATGGTGAAGCCCCAAAATTGCCTTCGCTAGAAGCATGTGTTTCAGACATAAGGAAGTGGATGGCTGCAAACTTTCTACTATTAAACTCGGACAAAACAGAGATGCTTGTTCTAGGTCCCAAGAAACAAAGAGATCTTCTGTTGAATCTGACAATTAATCTTAATGGTTGTACAGTCGTCTCAAATAAAACTGTGAAGGACCTCGGCGTTACTCTGGACCCTGATCTCTCTTTTGAAGAACATATCAAGACCATTTTGAGGACAGCTTTTTTCCATCTACGTAATATTGCAAAAATCAGAGACTTTCTGTCCAAAAATGATGCAGAAAAATTAATCAATGCTTTTGTCACTTCTAGGTTAGACTACTGCAATGCTCTACTTTCCGGCTACCCGGATAAAGCACTAAATAAACTTCAGTTAGTGCTAAATACGGCTGCTAGAATCCTGACTAGAACCAAAAAATTTGATCATATTACTCCAGTGCTAGCCTCTCTACACTGGCTTCCTGTCAAAGCAAGGGCTGATTTTAAGGTTTTACTGCTAACCTACAAAGCATTACATGGGCTTGCTCCTACCTATCTCTCTGATTTGGTCCTGCCGTACATACCTACTCGTACGCTACGGTCACAAGACGCAGGCCTCCTAATTGTCCCTAGAATGTCTAAGCAAACAGCTGGAGGCAGGGCTTTCTCCTATAGAGCTCCATTTTTATGGAACGGTCTGCCTACCCATGTCAGAGAAGCAAACTCGGTCTCAACCTTTAAGTCTTTACTGAAGACTCATCTCTTCAGTGGGTCATATGATTGAGTGTAGTCTGGCCCAGGAGTGGGAGGGTGAACGGAAAGGCTCTGGAGCAACGAACCGCCCTTGCTGTCTCTGCCTGGCCGGTTCCCCTCTTTCCACTGGGATTCTCTGCCTCTAACCCTATTACAGGGGCTGAGTCACTGGCTTACTGGGGCTCTCTCATGCCGTCCCTGCAGGGGGTGCGTCACCTGAGTGGGTTGATTCACTGTTGTGGTCATCCTGTCTGGGTTGGCGCCCCCCACCACTTGGGCTGTGCCGTGGCGGAGATCTTTGTGGGCTATACTCAGCCTTGTCTCAGGATGGACCTGAGCCCTAGGACCATGCCCCAGGACTACCTGGCATGATGACTCCTTGCTGTCCCCAGTCCACCTGGCCATGCTGCTGCTCCAGTTTCAACTGACCTGAGCCCTAGGACCATGCCCCAGGACTACCTGACATGATGACTCCTTGCTGTCCCCAGTCCACCTGGCCATGCTGCTGCTCCAGTTTCAACTGTTCTGCCTTACTATTATTCGACCATGCTGGTCATTTATGAACATTTGAACATCTTGGCCATGTTCTGTTATAATCTCCACCCGGCACAGCCAGAAGAGGACGGGCCACCCCACATATGCTCTCTCTAATTCTCTCTTTCTTTCTTTCTCTCTCTCGGAGGACCTGAGCCCTAGGACCGTGCCCCAGGACTACCTGACATGATGACTCCTTGCTGTCCCCAGTCCACCTGGCCATGCTGCTGCTCCAGTTTCAACTGTTCTGCCTTGTTATTATTCGACCATGCTGGTCATTTATGAACATTTTAACATCTTGGCCATGTTCTGTTATAATCTCCACCCGGCACAGCCAGAAGAGGACTGGCCACCCCACATAGCCTGGTTCCTCTCTAGGTTTCTTCCTAGGTTTTGGCCTTTCTCGGGAGTTTTTCCTAGCCACCGTGCTTCTACACCTGCAATGCTTGCTGTTTGGGCTTTTAGGCTGGGTTTCTGTACAGCACTTTGAGATATCAGCTGATGTACGAAGGGCTATATAAATAAATTTGATTTGATTTGATTCACCAGGGCTGTTGCCAGAGAATTTAATGTTCATTTCTCAACCATATGCCGCCTCCAATGCCGTTTTGGAGAATTCGGCAGTACGTCCTCACATCCACAGACCATGTGTAACCAAGCCAGCCCAGGACCTCTACATCCAACTTTTTCATCTGTGGTATCGTCTGAGACCTGCCACCCAGACAGCTGTTGAAACTGAGGGATTGCACAACTGAAGAATTTCTGCACAAACTGTCAGAAACCGTCTCAAGGAAGCTCATCTGCGTGATCGTCGTCTTCACCAGGGTCTTGACCTGACTGCAGTTCGACGTCTTAACTGAGGAGTAGTTCTGTCTGTAATACAGCCCTTTTGTGGGGAAAACGTATTCTGATTGGCTGGGCCTGACTCCCCAGTGGATGGATCTGGCTCCCAAGTGGGTGGGCCTATGCCTTCCCAGCCCCACCCAGGGCTGTGCCCCTGCCCAGTCATGTGAAATCCATAGATTTGAGTCTAATTAATTTATTTCAATTGACTGATTTTCTTATATGAACTGTAACTACGTAAAATCGTTACATGTTGCATTTATATTTTTGTTAGAACGGGCTTGGAACCACAGAAATAGGATGAATTAGTATGGACATCCCTATTTAAGTCAATGGTGGCGTAATGGGTGAACTGGCAGCCAATTTGAGTGTCCCATTGGAGCAAAGCTAGGATGAAGATGACAAAGGTTAAGTGGATTCTAATATTCCATAACTCTTTCCATAAATGAGGAGGAATTCTAAACAATGGGACTGGCTATGCGAGATAGCAACGGCACAGGTCCAAGCTATAGCACACAATATTTTTTATTAAAAAAAATATTTTAAAGGACCAAAAAGTTTGGTATGCTTCATGTTTTCATGTTTGCCATAGAAAAAATATTGCGATACTGGTATCGTCCCGGCCCTAGTAAAAAATTGATGTCGCATGGTGAGGTGGGGTATGCAAATTGGGTAAACTTTGAGCACCCATATCTGCTAAATGTTTTGACAACGGGTACAAAAAGAACATTTTCTGACCACTTCTATCATGGGAAAATATGTATGGGAAGTTTAGTTCAAATCAAAATGATTGTGGTGAAAAAGTGATTGAAATCAAATGGAACTACCCTTGGTTCAATGATCCATAAATACTATACACGTGACTGTTAAGGTGCCTCTTAACAGAGGGAGGTGCAGGAATCACGAGCAGGAGAGCAAAGAAATCCCAGGGGCAAAAGTTTAATGAGCAGTCCCAACACAACTACAACATGGGACATAAATACGCCCAAAACGAGATTGCCACACACACAGGGAATAAAGCATAACACACACGGAGGAGAAACCTCTACTATTAAACTCCATACCAAAACGGTACAACTGCCGTGAGAAAAGAAACCCTGTGGTGCAGACATGCACCCCTAAATAACGTCACCACAGAAAACAATCCCGCACAAAGACTCGCAGGCAGCGGAGGTAAATATACCAACCGAAATCAACTAACAAGACACAGGTGTAAACAATATAGACAGACACAAACGAAAAGGAGAAATGGATCGGTGGCAGCTAGTAGGCTGGCGACGACGACTGCCGGGCACTGCCCGTACAGGGAGAGGAGCCACCTTCGGTGGAAGTCGGGACAGTAAACCCCCCCCGACCCTGATGCGCGGCTCCCACAGCTCGAGGATGACCCAGAGGACGAGGAGCAGGGCGATCCGGATGGAGGCAGTGAAACTCACTCAGCAGAGATGGGTCCAAGACGTCCTCCACCGGCACCCAGCATCTCTCCTCCGGACCGTACCCCTCCCAATCCACAAGGTACTGCAGGCCCCTCACCCGATGCCTGGAATCCAGTATGGATCGTACTGTGTACGCCGGAGCCCCCTCAATGTCCAGGGGTGGCGGAGGGACCTCCCGTACCTCAGCTCCACCTCCCGTACCAGCCTCCACCGACCTGAGGAGAGAAACGTGAAACGAGGGGTTAATACGGTAATAACTGGGGAGCTGTAACCTATAACACACCTCGTTTATTCTCCTCAGGACTTTAAATGGCCCCGCAAACCGCGGACCCAGCTTCCGGCAGGGCAGGCGGAGGGGCAGGTTTCGGGTCGAGAGCCAGACCCGGTCCCCCGGTGCGAACACCGGAGCCTCACTGCGGTGGCAGTCAGCGCTAGTTTTCTGCTGCCCTTTGGCCCGTTTCAGGTGCTCGTGCACGGCCCCTCAGATCTCCTTCGAGCGCTTCACCCAGGCCTCCACCACAGGAGCCTCGGTCTGGCTCAGATGCCACGGTACCAGGACTGGCTTATACCCCAACACGCACTGAAAGGGCGAAAGGTTAGTTGAGGAGTGGCGGAGTGAGTTCTGGGCAATCTCTGCCCATGGCACGTACCCCACCCACTCCCCTGGCCGGTCCTGACTGCAGAAACCTACTCACATCCTGGTTTACTCTCTCCACCTTCCCATTACTCTTCGGGTGAAAACCAGAGGTCAGGCTGACCGAGACCCCCAGACGCACCATGAATGCCCTCACACCCGGGATGTGAACTGGGGACCCTGATCAGAAACTATGTCCTCAGGCACCCCGTAGTGCCGGAAGACGTGAGTAAACAGGGCCTCCGCAATCTGTAGGGCCGTAGGGAGACTGGGCAAAGGGAGGAGACGACAGGACTTAGAAAACCTATCCACAACGACCAGGATCGTGGTGTTACCCTGGAACGGAGGAAGATCAGTCAGGATGTCTACAGACAAGTGTGACCAAGACCGCTGTGGAACGGGGAGGGGTTGTAACTTCCCTCTAGGCAGGTGTATAGGAGCCTTGCACTGAGCGCACACCGAACAGGAGGAGAAATAAACCCTCACGTCCTTAGCTAAAGTGGGCCACCAGTACTTCCCCCTAAGGCTTTGCACCGTCCTATCAATACACGGATGACCAGAGGAGGGTAATGTGTGCGCCCACCGAATCAACCTATTACAGACACCAAGCGGGACGTACTTACGTCCAGCTGCGCAGTGAGGTGGGGTAGGCTCTGACCGAGATGCCCGCTCGATGTCTGCGTCCACCTCCCATACCACCGGCGCCACCAGACAAGATGCCGGAAGTATAGGGGTGGGATCGATGGACCGCTCCTCTGTATCATACAGACGGAACAGTGAAGCAGCCACCTGCCCAAAACCCCGAATAAACCTCCGGTAGTTATTGGCAAACCCTAAAAACCGCTGCACCTCCTTTACCGTGGTGGGAGTCGGCCAATTACGACCGGCTGCAATGCAATCACACTCACACAAGGAGACGGCCTTGACGTATATGTTATGCTCCAACAGTCACCCAAGTAATCTGCGCACCAGAGACACATGTGCGGCGCATGTGGCGGAATATATCAACATGTCATCGATATACCCCACCACACCCTGCCCGTACAGGTCCTTGAGAATCTCATCTACAAAGGATTGGAAGACTGCTGGGGCATTCTTCAACCCATACGGTATGACGAGGTACTCATAAAGGCCGGATGTGGTACTAAACGCTGTCTTCCACTCATCTCCCTCCAGGATACGCACCAAGTTATGCGCGCTCCTGAGATACAGTATTGTGAAGAAGCGTGCTCCGTGAAATGACTCAGTCGCCGTAGCGATGAAAGGTAGCGGGTAACTGTACCCCACCGTAGTCAATGCATGGATGCAGACCTCCCTCCTTCACAAAAAAGAAACTTGAGGAGGCGGGTGAGGTGGAGGACCGAATGTACCACTGCCTCAGCGATTCAGAGACATATGTTTCCATAGCCACCGTCTCCTCCTGTGACAGGATATACACGTGACTCCTGAGAAGTGCGGCGTTTACCTGGAGGTTTATCACGCAATCCCCTCGTCGATGGGGTAGTAATTGGGTTGCCCTATTTTTACAGAGAGCGACTGCCAAATCGGCATACTTGGGGGAATGCACACGGTGGAGCTTTGGTCTGGACTCTCCACCGTCGTCACACCGATGGAAACTCCCACACACCTACTTGAGCACTCCTCTGACCACCCCTTTAGAGCCCTCTGTTGCCACGTAATGGTGGGGTTGTGAAGGGCCAACCAGGGAAACCCCAGCACCACCGGAAACACAGGTGAATCAAGAGGAAAAGACTAATTCTCTCCTCGTGACCCTCCTGCGTAACCATGTCCAGTGGGGCCATGGACTCCCTGACTACCCCTGACCCTAATGGTCGACTATCTAGGGAGTGCACATGGAATGGTTTGTCCATCTGAACCTTGGGGAATCCCTAACCTATGCGCGACACCGTGGTCCGTGGTCCTCCAGCACCGGTCGGCAGTGTGCCCTCTCCGACCACACAGTGCAGGCTCCTCCTCCGATCGCCCACGCTGCAGCACCTCCTAACTCCATGGGGCCCAAACGGGGCGGCAGGGTAGCCTAGTGGTTAGAGCGTTGGACTAGTAACCGGAAGGTTGCATGTTCAAACCCCCGAGCTGACAAGGTACAAATCTGTCGTTCTGCCGCTGAACAGGCAGTTAACCCACTGTTCCTAGGCCGTCATTGAAAATAAGAATTTGTTCTTAACTGACTTGCCTAGTTAAATAAAGGTAAAAAACAAAACAAACAAAAAACAGGGAGAGGCCCGACCAGGGAGAAGAGCCACCTTTGTGACAGTGACACAACACCATTATTAGGTGTAGTCATACACCGTTATATATCGCCATTGTCCGATCATGAAATAGCTTGTGTGTGTGTTTGGTCTGTGTGAAATGCAGTTGTGTTTTTTTAGGATGGGATGGTGGAGCAGGATAGGATGAGATGTTTTCGATGGCCCCGGTTCTCTGCTCCCTCTCTCATAATGAAGGAATCTAGTGCATTGTCTAGTACATTTTGTATAGTACATTTTCCCCTATTTTCTTTTGATTCTGGACTGAACATTCTAGGGTGTTGGGTTCCCATTACTCCATCTCATCTTCATCCTTTCTCAGTCTGCCTCTCACACACACACACATACACACTGACTAGACTTCTTATACAATTACACTGGTTTGAATCAGCCCATGCTGGTATTAGTTGATGTATTATGTATATGTAGGTAGAGTTATTAAAATGACTATGCATAGATGACAACAGAGAGTAGCAGTGGTGTAAAGAGGGGGTGAGGGGGGTGGAACTGCAACTAGTCTGGGTATCCATTTGACTAGATGTTCAGGAGTCTTATGGCTTGGGTTTAGAAGCCATCTTGGACCTAGACTTGACGCTCCGGTACCGCTTGCCATGCGATAGCAGAAAGAGCAGTCTATGACTAGGGTGGCTGGAGTCTATGACCATTTTTATGGCCTTCCTCTGACACCGCCTGGTATAGAGGTCCTGGATGACATGAAGCTTGGCCCCAGTGATGTACTGTGCCGTTCCCACTACCCTCTGTAAGTGCCTTGCGGTTGGAGGCCGAGCAGTTGCCATACAGGCATACAGGCAGTGATGCAACCAGTCAGGATGCTCTCGATGGTGCAGCTGTAGAACTTTTTGAGGATCAGAGGACACATGCCAAATATTTTCAGTCTCCTAAAGGGGGAATAGGTTTTGTCCTCTTCACGACTGTCTTGTTGTGCTTGGACCATATTCGTTTGTTGGTGATGTGGACACCAAAGAAACTGAAGCTCTCAACCTGCTCCACTGCAGCCCCGTCAATGAGAATGGGGGCGTGCACGATCCTCTTTTTCCTGTAGTCCACAATCATCTCCTTTGTTTTGATCACGTTGAGAGAGAGGTTGTTGACATCATTTGAGTCAGTTGGAGGTGAACCTGTGGGTGTATTTCAAGGCCTACCTTCAAACTCAGTGCCTCTTTGCTTGACATCATGGGGAAATCCAAAGAAATCAGCCCCAAAAAATTGTAGACCTCCACAAGTCTGGTTCATTCTTGGGAGCAATTTCCAAGGTACCACGTTCATCTGTACAAACAATAGTACGCAAGTATAAAACCCAGCCATCATACCACTCAGGAAGGAGACGTATTCTGTCTCCTAGAGATGAATGTACTTTGGTGCGAAAAGTGAAAATAAATACCAGAACAACAGCAAAGGACCCTGTGAAGATTGTGGAGGAAACACGTACAAAATGATCTATATCCACAGTAAAACGAGTCCTATAACCTGAAAGGCTGCTCAGCAAGGAAGAAGCCACTGCTCCAAAACCGCAATAAAAAAGCCTGACTACGGTTTGCAACTGCACATGAGGACAAAGATTGTACTTTTTGGAGAAATGTCCTCTGGTCTGATGATACAAAAATAGAACTGTTTGGCCATAATGAACATAATGACCAAGCATCATGTTGAGGGGGTGCTTTGCTGCAGGAGGGACTGGTGCACTTCACAAAATAGATGGCATCATGAGGAAGTAAAATTATGTGGATATATTGAAGCAACATCTCAAGACATCAGTCAGGAAGTTAAAGCTTGGTCACAAATGGGTCTTCCAAATGGACAATGACCCCAAGCATACTTCCAAAGTTGTGGCAAAATGGCTTAAGGACAACAAAGTCAAGGTATTGGAGTGGCCATCACAAATCCCTGACCTCAATCCAATAAAATAAAAAGCATGTGCGAGCAAAGGAGGCCTACAAACCTGACTCAGTTACACCAGCTTTGTCAGGAGGAATGGGCCAAAATTCACCCAACTTATTGTTGGAAGCTTGTGGAAGGCTACCAGAAACATTTGACCTAAGTTAAACAATTTAAATGCAATGCTACCAAATACTAATTGAGTGTATGTAAACTTCTGACCCACTGGGAATGTGATGAAATACGTGATGATAGGCTAATGTGATGAAATACAAGCTGAAATAAATCTCTCTCTATTATTATTCTGACATATTCACATTCTTAAAATAAAGTGGTGATCCTAACTGACCTAAAACAGGCAATTTTTACTAGGATTAAATGTCAGGAATTGTGAAAAACTGAGTTGAAATGTATTTGGCTAAGGTGTATGTAAACTTCCGACTTCATCTGTATACCCACTACTGATTTGAACCTTAAACAATATATAATCTAGCAAAATGTTACCAATTATTTAGCTGGCATATTGGCTGCTGACCGGTCGAGTAACCTCTTCTACCAAGAAGTCCTTCATGAGGATTAGTGACACCTCCAATAAATACATTGCCATCCAGACAGACTAACAGGAGCCTCTGACTGGATGTAATATAGTCACCATCAACTGGGATTTTGTGCTGTACCGCCACCATCTCTCTACAACACACATGCCGACCCTCTAGCTGAGGTGTTTCAGGCTGCATGTCTGTGTTGTTACTGCTACTAGAACGAACTCTTTGATCTGGGGCAATGATCGGCTCAAACATGAACGGCTTCAGTAGGTTTATTGGCTCCCTAACTAACATGATTTAATTCCCTGTAATAAACTCATTCTCAGACTCGGAGCTACTCGGTAAATTCAGCCATTTTTAGGAGTTCCAAAATGTTTGTTCCTGCCAGTGATGTAACAATGCCAATCTGGCAAATTACAGTTTGTTAGCTGCTGTTCTAAATCCTAGTATTTCCATTCTCCTTTAGTATTGACCCAATGTGTCTTGTTTTTTGTAGTGGCAATCAATGGCACAGTGTTTTTATGAAGGATCCACCCCCTTTGAAGTCAGATTGGCCCTCGTGGACTGGTTGTCCTTTCTACTAGGCCTTGGTTAGTATTACCAGTTGTTCCAACCATTATAAAATTCCTCATTGATGTAAAAACAGGGTCTACAACAAAGAGCCCAACCTCCGACACTAATGTGTTGACGTGTACTCTTTGCACGTGAGCTAATCTCCACTCCAGGGCCGGTGCAGGATGAGAACGGGCCAGGTGAAAATAGGTGGAGGAAACGGAGGGAGGGTTGACACAGACTAATGTAGCTGCTGAATTGCAGACAAAATTCAATCCACTCCAAAACCATTTTCAGGTCAAAAGGAACTTTATTTATCTATGAGGTAGTTTACTGAGGACAACAAAATCTATTTTTTTCATAACAACCTAGTACCAAACAGGGACATCGTGACAAATTAATGGTGGGCTGATTACTATGGGATTGTTAGATAAAATCCTGACAATTCAGGAATGACTGAAAACTGCCACCGTCACACCACTTCAACATAGTATCACAATTAACCAGTTCAACCCAGTGAGTTTGTTGAAGTCCACTAGACCTCATATTAACCTCTCTCTACAGTCCAAACCCTGTTTTGTCTGACACATCCCCCAATTGTTCTGCTGATGCTTTTCTTCATGGGAAACCTGTCTTGTTTTGTTGATTAGATGTCCTTTGTCTTGCTCAGCTGCAGTTGGCTAGTTGTCTAGAGAACTGGAATCCATACTTTAGTAGTCAGTGGCTTTATGCCCTGACTCATTATGGATAAAAACAATGATATGTTAATGAATAGTCTATGTCACATAGGCCTATAATTATTAATGTAATTTGATTAAACAATAATTCATTCATTCATATATTCAGTGATCCCCTTTCTCGATATGACCCTTCTCATTCAAACCCCCCAGAGGGTTCTGTATCCATGGTGATGCTGGTAAGATACATTATTACACATTATCTGCAAGTTATAACACGTTATACAATGGGTGGGTCTAATCATGAATGCTGATTGGTTAAAGCCGCATTCTAGCCATCTATTCCACAAATTACCACTGTTTAAATCTATGATGTTAAAATGCCTATTTTCTCTGTTCCATTTGACTGCGCAATCCAGCTGCAGCCAGGCAATTTATAAACTTGATCTCCGCTATAAAAAGCATCTAGACATTATCTCACATTTCTTTTAGACTAACATTGACTTTTCAACAGCGGAGATTTGTATAAACATTGCTTTCTGTCTCCAACATTTGCCACATTGTTTCAATATTCAAATTCTATCTCCAGCTGTCACATAGTAATGAAGGTGTCAGGAGTCGGGATGAGACAGGCAGGCAGGCAGCTTTTTCAGCCAGTCGAAATCATGAATCAACATAATGTTTATGGATATATACAAAGAAATATTAATACAAAACAGGTTAAACTGAATGAAATGCAGCAAGTTTGCTGTATTTCCAGCTTCAATTTGAAGTCATTGTGTTAGCTGTGTTCTTAACTAGCTCCTCTGAACAATAGTGTCCTGACGAGAGAGCACATTTTCTGTGCTAGGCAAAATAGTGCCTCATTAGCTCTATTTATGGATGTATCCAAATAAATGTCACTAGAAAACAGCTTAAACAAACTAAAATGCAGTTACTTTGCTGTTATTCTGGCTGCACTGTTTAAAGTGACAGTAATTTACCCGTAGTTGGCTAGCTAGCAACCAAGGGACAAGAATGTTGCCAGCCAGCATGGCAATGGAACATTTAGAGCGAACAACTGGGTTGTGTCAACAGATACAGAACAAAAAGACAGAACGACTGGGTCTCGTCTATAGATGCAGAAAAAAACGACTGAGCCTTCGGCTCAGACCTAACAACACCTGTTCCAATATATCTTCCAAACACCGGCTTCTCGGGAAATATCACTTAATTATCTGCCAGTTAAAAAGCTATCTGCAAGTTATAACACATTATCCGCAAGTTATAACAAATTATCGGCCAGTTAAAACATTATCTACAGGTTATAACACATTATCTGACAGTTCTAACACTTACTTACATTCTGTTTGATGCTGACCCTGTGACTACTGACTACTTGTGTTATTGCCATGTTGTTTCATGCTTTCTTCAGATATTGTTAGCTATATTTTATGATCCATATGTTTCTTTCTTGTCTCTTTTTTTAGGTGAATTCCAGGGACAGGAAAGACCATGCTCATGGATATGTTCTACTCTCATGTGGATAATGGTTGTAAGAAAAGGGTCCATTTCAACAGATTCATGTTGGACATCCAGAAACGTTTTTATTATCCTAGTATATTACCTCCTATCTCATTATATACAGCTATCATATACAGCTATCAGAGGCTTGACTTTGAGCAAGTCAATCACCTCCCATGCATTCTGTATTCTATCATTACCTCACTCTCTGTTGGTCCTAATGTAATACTAAAATTGTGTACCGTTATAAACAGGATTGGGAAGTAACGGATTACATGTGGTATGGATCTGCTATTTTCTATACTTTAAAACCAGAACACCCAACAGAAGCTAGCCAGCTAACTAGCTACTAGCTAGTAGTCAGTGAGCCACTGCTAGCAGTCATCAGCTAACCTTAGCCCGGTCAACTTAATGCCAGTCTGCACAGCGGGATTCAAACAAGAGCATACCAGACTGCTTTTTCTCCATCAAATCTACACATTTCCGGATTCCTTCCGCATGCTTTGAACCTGGCTAACGTCTCTGTCCTGAAGCAAGCACCAGTTAGCCTGGAACTAGCCTCGTGCTAGGCCCATCTCTCGGCTAGCTGAAGAGATCCATCAGCCACTCCTTGGGCTACAAAATATACCTATTTTGCCAATTGGCCCGGACCCCTTTTACTGCCAACACGAAGCCCCGCCGATCCATCACGACTGGTCTACTGATGTAATCCGCCCGAGGGGGTTTCAACAGGCTCTTCCGTTGTGACGTCCCCCTAAGGCCCTTCTGCTAGCCCCAGCTGGTTATCTCTCTGAATCGCTGTGTCTCCAGCTCGCCGAGCTACTCACTGGTCCTTATGATCACACGGCTACGCATGCCTCTCCCTAATGTCAATATGCCTTGTCCATTGCTGTTTTGGTTCGTGATTATTGTCTTATTTCACCGTAGAGCCTTTAGCCCTGCTCAATATGCCTTAGCTAGGCCTTTTGTTCCAACTTCCACACGTGGTGACCTCAACCGGTTTAAATGGTGTTTCCGGAGACAAAACCTACCTCATCGTCACTCAATGCCTAGGTTTACCTAAACTGTATTCACATCTTACCATACCCTTGTCTGTGTATTATGCCTTGAAGATATTCTTCCGCGCACCAGAAACCTGCTCCTTTTACTCTCTGTTCCGAACGCACTAGACGACCAGTTCTTACAGCCTTTAGCCGTACCCTTATCCTACTCCTTCTCTGTTCTTCTGGTGATATAGAGGTTAGTCCAGGCCCTGCAGTGCCTAGTTCCACTCCTATTACCCAGGCACTCTCATTTGTTGACTTCTGTAACCGTAAAAGCCTTGGTTTCATGCATGTTAACATTAGAAGCCTCCTCCCTAAGTTTGTTTTATTCTCTGCTTAAGCACACTCTGCCCACTCGGATGTTCTAGCTGTGTCTGAATCCTGGTTTAGGAAGGCCACCAAAAATCCTGAAATATCCAACCCTAACTATAACATTTTCTGACGAGATAATACTGCCAAAGGGGGCGGAGTGGCAATCTACTGCAGAGATAGCCTGCAGAGTTCTGTCATGCTATCCAGGGCTGTGCCCAATCAATTCGAGCCGGATTCAACCTTGTTGTAGACCACCTTCAGCCCCCAGCTGTGCCCTGGACACCATATGTGAATTGATTCCCCCCCATCTATCTTCAGAGCTCGTACTGTTAGGTGACCTAAACTGGGACATGCTTAACACCCTGGCCGTCCAACAATCTAAGCTAGATGCCATCAATCTCACACAAATTATCAATGAGCCTACCAGATACAACCCAAAATCCGTAAACCGTCATAGATATCATTCTGACCAACCTGCCTTCTAAATACACCTCTGCTGTCTTCAACCAGGATCTCAGTGATCACTGCCTCATTGCCTGCGTCCGTAATGGGTCCGCGGTCAAACGACCTCCCCTCGTCACTGTCAAACGCTCCCTAAAACACTTCAGCGAGCAGGCCTTTCTAATCGACCTGGCCTGGGTATCCTGGAAGGATATCGTCCTCATTCCGTCAGTAGAGGA
Organism: Oncorhynchus keta; assembly: GCF_023373465.1. Lineage (NCBI taxonomy): Eukaryota > Metazoa > Chordata > Actinopteri > Salmoniformes > Salmonidae > Oncorhynchus > Oncorhynchus keta. The sequence goes on from NC_068439.1 coordinate 44,847,523, forward strand.
TGCCTGGTTATTCTCTAAAAGTGCTTTCCTCATCATCTTAAATAAGCATGCCCAATTCAAAAAATGGAACCAGGAAAAGATATAGCACTTGGTTCACTCCAGACCTGACTGACCTTGACCAACATAAAAACATCCTCTGGCATACTGTATTAGCATTGAATAGCCCCAGCGCTATGAAACTTTTCAGGGAAGTTAGGAACCAATATACACAGGCAGTTAAGAAAGCAAAAGCAAGCTTTTTCAAACAGAAATGTGAATCCTGTAGCTCAAACTCCAAAACGTTTTGGGACACTGTAAAGTCCATGGATAATAAGAGCACCTCCTCCCAGCTGCCCACTGCACTGAGGCTAGGAAACACTGTCACCATCGATAAATCCACAATAACTGACAATTTAAATAAGCATTTCTCTACGGCTGGCCATGCTTTCCACCTGGCTACCCCTACCCCGGTCAACAGCCCTGCACCCCCCACAGCAACTTGCCCAAGCCTCCCCCATTTCTCCATCACTCAAATCCAGATAGCTGATTTTCTGAAAAAGTTGAAAAATCTGGACCCTGACAAATCAGCTGGGCTAGACAATCTGAACCCTCTTTCTAAAATTATCCGCCGCAATTGTTGCAACCACTATTACTAGCCTGTTCAACCCCTCTTTCTTATTGTCTTAGATCCCCAAATACTTCAAAGGGGGAGACACTCTAGACCCAAACTGTTACAGACCTATATCTATCTTATCCTGCCTTTCTAAGGTCTTCGAAAGCCAAGTTAACAAACAGATCACCAACCATTTCGATTCCCACCGTACCTTCTCCACTATACAATCTGGTTTCAGAGCTGGTCATGGATGCACCTCAGCCATACTCAATGTCCTAAACAATATCATAACTGCCCTCAATAAAAGACAATACTGTGCAGCCATATTCATCGACCTGGCCAAGGATTTCAAACTCTGTCAATCACCACATTCTTATCGGCAGACTCAACAGCCTTGGTTTCTCAAATGACTGCCTCGCCTGGTTCACCAACTACTTCTCAGACAGAGTTCAGTGTGTCAAATTGGAAGGCCTGTTGTCCGGACCTCTGGCAGTCTCTATGGGGGTGCCACATTGTTCAATTCTCAGGCCGACACTTTTCTCTGTATACATCAATGATGTTGCTCTTGCTGCTCGTGATTCTCTGATCCACCTCTACGCAGACAACACCATTCCATATACTTCTGTCCCTTCTTTGGACACTGTGTTAACTAACCTCCAGACGAGCTTCAATGCCATACAACTCTCCTTCCATGGCTTCCAACTGCTCTTAAATGCAAGTAAAACTAAATGCATTCTCTTCAACCAATCTCTGCCCGCACCTGCCCGCCCGTCCTGCATCACTACTCTGGACGGTTCTGATTTAGAATATGTGGACAACTACAAATACCTAGGTGTCTGGTTAGACTGTAAACTCTTCTTCCATACTTACTTTAAGCATCTCCAATCCAAAATGAAATCTAGAATCAGCTTCCTATTTCGCACTCATGCTGCCAAACATACCCTCGTAAAACTGACCATCCTACCGATCCTTGATGTCATTTACAAAATAGCCTCCAACACTCTACTCAGCAAATTGGATGCAGTCTATCACAGTGCCATCCGTTTTGTCACCAAAGCCCCATATACTGCCCACCACAGCGACCTGCATGCTCTCGTTGGCTGGCCCTCGCTTCATATCCGTTGCCAAACCCACTGGTTCCAGGTCACCTATAAGTCTTTGCTAGGTAAAGTGCTGCCTTATCTCAGCTCACTGGTCACCATAGCAGCACCCACCCATAGCACGTGCTCCTGTAGGTATATTTCACTGGTCACCCCCAAAGCCAATTCCTACTTTGTCCTCCTTTCCTTCCAGTTCTCTGCTGCCAATGATTGAAATGAATTGCAAAAGTCACTGAAGCTGGAGACTCATATCTTCCTCACTAATTTTAAGCATCAGCGGTCAGAGCAGCTCACAGATCATTGCACCTGTACATAGCCCATCTGTAAATGGCCCATCCAACTACCTCGTCCCCATATTGTTATTTATATTTTTGCTCCTTTGCACCCCAGTATCTCTACTTGCACATTCATCTTCTGCACCTCTATCACTCCAGTGTTTAATTGCTAAATTTGAATTACTTCGCCACTAAGGCCTATTTTTTGCTTTACCTCCCTAATCTTACCTCATTTGCACAGATTTTTTTATTGTGTTATTGACTATACGTTTGTTTTTTCCATGTGTTACTCTGTGTTGTTGTTTGTGTCGCACTGCTTTGCTTTATCTTGGCCAGGTCACAGTTGTAAATGAGAACTTGTTCTCAACTGGCCTACCTGGTTAAATAAAGGTGAAGTATTATAATACAAATAATAAAAATAGATGTAAGGGATTACAAAAACCGGTAACTGTAATCCGTTACGTTACCGGCAAAAATATTGTAATCAGATTACAGATACTTTTGAAAAACTAGATGATTACTTTGACAATTAATTTTAATTTCAGATAGAATGTTTGCAAAATCTTTGACACTTTTTTAGGCTACTGTCCAAGCTATGTATTCCAATGGTGCGACTGCTGTCGGCATCAGAAGATTATAATATAAATAATAATATATGCCATTTAGCAGACGCTTTTATCCAAAGCGACTTACAGTCATGTGTAAACGCTTGGAGGAAAGGATTACAGCAGTGGTGTAGTCTACGGCGATACGGATATCACTTATTATTGATATCTCCAAAGCGCATTGATGTGAAGTGCTCTCTCATTTAGCTATTTACGCCTTGCGGATTGTGGTTGTTTAAATGTGTATTTGAACCCAATAACGGTTGAATTCAAGAAGTTTAAGCTGCTTATCAATCATTGTTTTTGAAACCAGTGGACAGCCAGAGAAAAAATGCGCTCTTGCAACAGCTGCATAGTTTGGATCCATGCCTTTGGAATAAAAGTGGGGCATTTATTTATGCTGATAACAAAAAAGTCCATAGGCCTTGTTAGGTTCTTAATTTTCAGAGTAAATAACTCATGGACACTAGATAAGCTTTAACCAAGTTTAATTCTTCCCAGAGGTTCTGTACAGCTGTAATTCAGACAACTCAACATTTCTCCCATCCATATATATATATCCCACTTAAGACACTCCTCCTTCTCTCCAATCCTTACATTTTATGGTTCTACAGGAAGAGACTAAACAAGGTAATAGGATACCAAATCTTTTTTACTCCCTTAAGAGAATCTGTCCTCAACTCCTGACCTCAACCCCTCCTTCATCTAATCCACAGATGTCCATCTGTCTCCCCTGTATCAACACATCGCTCTCCTCTTGTCACCCAATACATTCTACAGCTATCTGTCTTTCTACAGAGACCCAGTCTCTTTCACTCCTTAATATACTATGCGTCAGATCTATCATGTCTTTAATATCTCAATGTTCAAAATGTCGACTCCAACAGTCCCTCCTCTTGAACAATAGCATCCTAATGTTCAATTCATATAAACATGGAAATGACTAATAAATGTATAAACAATTATAATAAAACATGAATTTAAAAAAATGAACAAATGATTATAAAACAAGAATTAAACAAACAAACAAATGAATAAACAGTCACCGCGAGGTGTACCAATTCAGAGACTTATGGCCTCCGAACTATGATCACACAACAAAATGCCATTCCAGCTGAATCTGTGGTCTCGTTCAATGTCAGATGGAGCGGCTTTGGTTTCTCCACTTCCCCCTTTTGGTTCTAGACTTGGAAAGCAACAAAAAAACACACAAAACATAACAGTATTAACACTGTGATAAGCTATGCATGCTATATATGTATGAAAACCAAAATCTGAGACCCTGAAAATTCCCACTCTCTCTTCACCTGACTCTATGCCTCCCGGATACTTTCCTGCTGAGTACCACAAAAAATTAAAGCTATAAAAAGCTTCCTCATGCTTACGCCCAGTCTTTCGGCCCCAGGTTCCGAGAGTCATGTCATTTTCATTTGGTTCCCCATCTCCTCCATTTCACCTGATAGGCATGTCACCTGATATGCAAGTGAGTATCCCTAATCAACATTACATCCTCTTGAGGTAACTCAGCACTGTATATGCTTTCACATCAATGCCTTCAACATTTTGCTCAGAGTACAATGACCCTTCTATCCTCTATCATATGATGCAGCTAACCCCAACTATGATGTTTATAGTAGCTCTCAGACCCAACCCATCTGTATGTCTTACAGTGGAATCTAGTCTCTCTCTCTCACTCCGCTTCCTTTGTCATGGTGTCTTTACTCACCCATTATGTCGCTGGACCTCACTTCACGTGAGAACTATGCACCCCCCAAGTAGAGACATGGCGATCTTTACCGCTGCAGGTACTGTACGTAGTAGTGTGTGTCCCAAACCAATGCCGTCCCAACACCCCCGCCTAGTGTCTCAACACCCCCACTTAGTGTCTCTTGATGTACACTCAATCTCCACAATTCAGGCTGTGCCCTTGGTTATATCTCTGATTCCACCTGAGGATATACACCCCGCAAAACATGGGTCATTTCCTGACAACATAATTTGTGATATTTGAATAACCGCAGCCCTTGTCTTCCTATCGGTCCCCCAGTTACCAGTTACCAATCCGTGTGACATGAGTCGTCATAAACTGATATCCCAACAATACTACTAAAGTAACCATTGCTACTTAGTAACCATTGCTACTTCTAACATGGCCCATAACTATAGTCTCACAATACCCCTAATGTGCGCAGTAGCCCAATTACATGCTATCAATATAGCATCCTTCGCTACTAATACTGCTCCTTCAGTTACTGGGGCGGCAGGGGCAGCAGGGTAGCCTAGTTCAAACCCCCGAGCTGACATGGTACAAATCTGTCGTTCTGCCCCTGAACAGGCAGTTAACCCACTGTTCCTAGGCCGTCATTGAAAATAAGAATTAGTTCTTAACTGACTTGCCTAGTTAAATAAAGGTAAAATAAAATAAAAAAAGAAAAACTGTCCCTACAGCCTCTGCTGTGAGAATACTTCCTGCATGTAATCTGTCAAATGATCGCCGGCTATTAGAAATTGAAGAAAAATGTATGAGTTGGGAATAGGGAGGCTGCAAATTTTCGCAGCTTTTTGTTAAAAATCGCGCAAAATTTCAACATCCTGCTACTCATGCAAGGAATATAGTAAATGCATATGATTAGTATGTGTGGATAGAAAACACTCTGAAGTCTTTAAAACTGGTTAAATCATGTCTGTGGCTATAACAGAACGTGTTTAGGAGTCAAAATCCCAAGGAAAACTGTTCACAAAAAACACAAAAAAATATCCATCCGCCAGTCTCTGAATTGTCTATGGCCAGGGAAAATAGATAGAGTCCCGTTTACAATGCCTACAGCTTCCACACGATGTCGCCAGTACTGGCAATTCAGTTCTCGTTTATCCTTGGTGGGATGACGAATAGGCACTTCCTGTCTTGGGGTACACCGAAGGAAGTTATGAAAGGGAGAAAATGGACGAGGATTTCAAGACTTGCTGCTATCGAATACAGATCACCCCGTGATCAATTTTATCGATTATTAACATTTATTAATACCTAAAGGTGGTTTACAAAAGTAGTTTGAAGTGTTTTGTCAAAGTTTATAGGCAACTTTTTTAATAAAAAAAAAATAATGTTGCGTTTTGAAAAGGTGCTTTTTCCTGGATCAGACATGCTTCATAAATTGACATTTTTGGGTATACATGGACCGATTTAATAAAAAAAAATACCCAATTGTGATGTTTATGGGCATATAGGAGTGCCAACAAAGAAGCTCGTCAAAGGTAATGAATGTTTTATATTTTATATCTGCGTTTTGTGTAGCGCCGGCTACGCTAATTATTTCTGTTTACGTCCCCTTTGGTTATTTCGGGGGTTGCATGCTATCAGATAATAGCTTCTCATGCTTTCGCCGAAAAGCATTTTACAAATCTGACATGTTGGCTAGATTCACAACGAGTGTAGCTTTAATTGAGTACCCTGCATGTGTGTTTTAATGAACGTTTGAGTTGTATCGAGTACTATTAGTTGGCGCTCTGAAATTTCCGCTGATTTGGTCCCTGTACAAGGACAGCAGCCGTAAAAGGATAACAAAACTCTGATTCACAGGGTGTCCTGAAAGTTTACCATAGTGTCTGAAATACCACTACTATCTCTGCTACTCTTACCATGATCTAGGTATGTGTAATGGTCAACTAAATCACCATATTGTGTACAGTTAGCTGCTCTCCTGTAACAATATACTTATATGTATGCTTATATATATGCTGCTCTGGCTCCCCAATGGTGGGACACACTCCCTCACGACGCCAGGACAGCGGAGTCAATCACCACCTTCCGGAGACACCTGAAACCCCACCTCTTTAAGGAATACCTAGGATAGGATAAAGTAATCCTTCTCACCCCCCTTAAAAGATTTAGATGCACTATTGTAAAGTGGCTGTTCCACTGGATGTCATAAGGTGAATGCACCAATTTGTAAGTCGCTCTGGATAAGAGCGTCTGCTAAATGACTTAAATGTAAATGTAAATATACAGTCTCTGGGAATGATACTCCTCTCTCATTACATCTAACCCATAACTCACTATACTCCTAATGCATTTTGTACAGTTATAAACATACTAACACATTCGCAAATCAGTTAGTCAATATACATCATTCCCTCCTCTGGAACAATGTTCCACGAAACCTAAAAATATATTGACTTGAACAGAGAAACAAAGTACATGTACAATAACTTAGCACCATATGTTGATGCGATGTAACATAAAAACTCTGAATACAGGGTAAAACAAAAAAAAAACTTTCATGGTTGTCCCAAACTATCATCCAGTGATTCCTCCAAACAAACCACCTCTCCTCAGGATGACAATTAGAGATACGTTTCTGGAGACTCTCTCTTCCAAATAAATGTTAGCAGCACATCCACCCCTGATCGTGCTTTAACAATTCTCTCTCCCTGTATCCCAATCACAACTAAAACATTTTATAAATTATCCAACCCAAATTTTAGAATGACTGACTTCAGTGCTTACTTTTGCCTTTCTTTTTTGTTGTTGAATTTTACCCCTTTTCTCCCCAATTTCGTGGTATCCAATTATTTAGTAGCTACTATCTTATCTCATCACTACAACTCCCGTACGGGCTCGGGAGAGATGAAGGTTGAAAGTCATGTGTCCTCCGATACACAACCCAACCAAGCCCCACTGCTTCTTAACACAATGCCATCCAACCCGGAAGCCAGCCGCACCAATGTGTCGGAGGAAACACCGTGCACCTGGCAACCTTGGTTAGCGTGTATTGCGCCCGGCCCGCCACAGGAGTCGCTGGTGCGACGCTAGGCGAATTGTGCGTTGCCCCACGGACCTCCCGGTCGCGGCCGGTTACGACAGAGCCTGGGCGCAAACCCAGAGTCTCTGGTGGCACAGCTGGCGCTGCGGTACAGTGCCCTTAACCACTGCCAAAGTCATTGAAAAAAGAGTAACCTCAAAAAAAAATCTGAATGGTTTGCCCTCGGGGTTTTGCCTGCTAAATAAGTTCTGTTATACTCACAGACATGATTCAAACAGTTTTAGAAACTTTAGAGTATTTTCTATCCAAATATACTAATAATATGCATATCTTATCTTCTGGGGATGAGTAGCAGGGAGTTGAATTTGGGCATGCATTTCATCCGGACGTGAAAATATTGCCCCGTCACCAAGAAGTTAAGGTCTTTACATTCTGTGTCAGGCGAACCAGACTAACATTGACAATATGATGAATTATGTCATTAACCTTTTCTTAATAACATCTCTAAAACTAATGTCAAAAAGCATAACATACTGTTACTGCTAAACCCATATTCTAAATTATTCCTTACTCCGTATTCTACTGGCGTCCTCTAGGAAGAGTTACCAGATCCTGAAGATAGCACTCTAACCCCTCGCAGAATTCCCACTTCAGGATCCCAATCTGGTGATATTTTTCTAAAAAATAAAAACACAATTTGAAATCAGCAATACATATATCACAATCCATTTGAAGTAACAGTCATCCTTTATTAACATATATTTCCTTTCTCTCTGTAGCCTGAAAACAGTACCACTGTATAAGTACCCCGAAGACCAGGACCTCAGGGAAGTGGTACTTTCCCCCTTTCAAACACGTGATTAAACAAAAACCTGTTACATCAAAAAGTAAACATTCAAATAACTAATCAACTTAGAACTACAACTCTTCATAACTCCCTATGGAAATAATAATAATATCCTAAAGTAATGGTAAAATTTGGATAGAGAATGGTGTTTCTCATTAATTTTATAATGAAATCCCCCTGTTCTGTCAATTCCTAATGACGGTGATCATTTCTCATTAGGACGTTTTTGAATTCAGGACTTTCTACACCATTAAAATATTTCCTCTCCCTTCCCTTTCCTGTCCTTCGGAAGCCCTTCAAATAGCTCTTCAAAACATTTCCATCCTACTGCATACCCAATTTAACTGAATTGAAAAGATCCCATCCAACAAATCCCACAACACAGCGACAGTGTCTCTCCTCCGATTCTAACGATTCACTGGTCTCCTTTTCCCCATGTTCTCCATAACCACCACACCATACAAAAAAGTATAGGTTCATTTTAGGTTTGGTAAGCCCTATACCAATTCTTTGTGACCCTTCCTTTCGTCCATTCTAGAATTCCATTCCAGAATAAGACGACATCAAACGTGCATTTATTTAAAAATAAAACCACATAAAATGTCTAATGATTTAAACAAACTCTTAAGGCCTTCTGCAGGTTCACACTGAGCACATGTGACAGACGTGACAGTCTGGAGACGTCGTGGAGAACATTCTGCTGCCTGCAACATCCTCCAGCCCTCCATGTGCTCGCCAGAGGTAGCCTGACTTCCATTAGGTACCGAGACGAGATCCTCAGACCCCTTGTGAGACCATATGCTGGTGCGGTTGGCCCTGGGTTCCTCCTAATGCAAGACAATGCTCGACCTCATGTGGCTGGAGTGTGTCAGCAGTTCCTGCAAGAGGAAGGCACTGATGCTATGGACTGGCTCGCCCGTTCCCCAGACCTGAATCTAAATGAGCACATCTGGGACCACATATCTCGCTCCATCCACCAACGCCACGTTGCACCACAGACTGTCCAGGAGTTGGCGGATGCTTTAGTCCAGGCCTAGGAGGACCCAGTCTCTTTCACTCCTTAACCTCTCTGGGATCGTTCGGGATGCTAGAGTCCCACCTCTCCAACAGCCAGTGAAATTGCAGGGCGCCAAATTCAAAACAACAGAAGTCTAATAATTAAAATTCCTTTAAATCTCACAATTTTTTGGTTGCTACATGATTCCATATGTGTTATTTCATAGTGTTGATGTTTTCACTATTATTCTACAAAGTAGGAAATAATAAAAATAAAGAAAACCCCTTGAATGAGTGGGTGTGTCCAAACTTTTTACTGGTACTGTATATATATATATATATATCCATTGATTCTTGACGAAAGTAACTTATAAAATCGTCATGAGCTTAGTTCTCCACGAGAACCCAAAATCTTAGCTTTTTTTTACTCCAATGTTTGTAAACAAAGTAAATGCAAACAAACAAAACATGGTTAAAACTATAATTTTGATATCATGGATGGTCAGTCCTTGCATCCATAGCTCTGTCTATTAATCTGAGAGTGGTAATATTTCTCCAGACCCATTCCTCAGCTTTTTACCAAAACAGAGGTGGGGCGAACATTTTTTTATTATTTCATCTGTGGATTTGCCCTTTAAATAGCTGTATATTGTCAATATATCAAAGTGTCACCAACAAAAAGGTAAACAATAGTCCTAAATCAAATTACTTTCATTTTTCACATGTAAATAGCACTTTTTCAGTAGTGCTCAAAGTATGCCATTCCATGAGAGCAGCATTTATTTTTGAACTCGAATCAGTGAGCCCAGTCAGTCCTCCATGACAATAAAATCATAAACAACAGAGTAGAGCTGGCTAATAAGTCCTTAGTTTTGGGGTCATGGTCAGGTAAAACAATTTGGTTAATCTATACTTCCATATTTCCAAATCCTATTCTTGAAGATCAAGGAGTATAACATTTATTGGAATGACTGGAATTCTGATAGACTTTGGTTATTAATGTAAAGATATAATTTAATCATATTATTACATGTAGTAGAAAGCGATGGGTTAGAAGAAGCCTACATAACCAACCCATAAAGTAAAATTTTACATCCCATATACGGCCAGCTTTGTAAACTTTAGATTTGATTTATTTTGCAACAGATGTTGTTCAATTGGTAACATAATTTGTTGTCTTCTTCCAATGCCTCTTAAGGGGAATGTCATCTAAAAGTAACTGAATGTAATCCAAAAGTTACATTACGGATTACACTTTTGGACCGGTAACTAGTAACTGTAGTGTATTACATTTAGAAAGTAACCTAGCTAACTCTGATTGTGCATATAAATTAAATTGCCGCAGATACGTTTCAGATGCAGGTGTGCTTTAAGATGTTTGTCTGACGCTTATGCAGCATGGTAAAAAGGGATCCACCGAAGCACTCCTCAACAAAGGCTAGGGAAAATTTTCACCTATGACCCCATTTAGCCGGTTACCATATGGAGATCAGCAATGAAACCTGCCTCTTGTGTTTAAACAGTTTCAGGTGAGCTCGCATGTGTGTGTGAAGGAGGACTTGAGGTAACTCAAGCAGGTGTTTTTGGACACAAGCTATATAGTAGGTAACAAACAGCACAACTATGAACTGCACAAACTAATAAGAATTCATCTGTGGAGTTTTATGTGCCATTTATTGGGGATGATGTAGACAGAATTGTCAGATCCTTCAAAACATTAACATCTCATTTATACTAATGAACAGGAGGTTATAATACTCAGGCTAATGGCTCTGAAGCATGTTTTCATGTTCTCCTGTTACTTACAGAGCCATCTGAGGGCTGAGTAATGGTTCTCCTCAGACTCACATAAACAGGTCTGTAGCCACCTAGCGGTTCGTGTGAGAACATACTCAGGCACAACCAGGCACTGAAACAGAGATGTTTAAAGGTCCAATGCAGCTGTTTTTATCTCAATATCACATCATTTCTGAGTAACAATTAAGTACCTTACTGTGATTGTTTTCAATTAAAAGGGTAAAAAAATAACCAGAAAAAGTTTCTTAGCAAACATTTTGCCAGGGCTGTCTGGGAGTGGTCTGAGCGAGGGGGCTAATTGGAGGAGCCTAATGGGAGGGATGTGTAACCTGAAAACTAGCTGTTATTGGCAGAAAAGAGGACCAACTTTGTTATTGGTATATTAACATCAACAGGTGGTCCAAAATCCCAGCCAGCCAAAAAAGCTGAAACTTTAGGCAGTATTTTCAAACAGCTCTTACACCTAAAGTGCATTATCATAATGTCACAGTGTGTGGGGGGGGGGGGGAAACAGGGACACGGTGTAGGGGGAAAACACAGAACAATTGCTTATTTGACTGCACTGCTCCTTTAACATGGCTATTCATTATATAAAGGAAGCTGCAACCGCACATATTCACTGTGGATCATGTGCACCTCTTAAAAGCATTAAAATAACTGCTGTTGCCTTCCCAACAATTCTAACAGTAATGATTTATTCACTGGGACAAATAAGATCACAACTCTGCTCTTTAGCTCATTGACATGCTAGCTAGGTTCCATCTACATTGAGAGACATATAGCCTTGCTTCTCAGTGAGTGACAATATTACTTTCATTCATCCTTATGGAGGATGGGGTGTCAAAGGTCACCATAGGCACTGTCTCTCTAATCACTCTCAGGGTGCATCTGTGTGGATCAAGAGCATCTCCTTTTGTTCTGCCTTTTCACATTTTAAACTGCCGCACATGCAGCTCCTCTCTCTCTCTTCTCTTGCATCCTGCTTTGCTTTCTTTGCTTGTCGACAGTTGCTACCAGCGAATATGGACAACGCACACGTGTGACATTGTTTGTGATGCATAAACAAGAGGATGGCGAGAGGGAGGGAAGGAGGGGGGAACAAGGTGGGGTGGTTGAGGGTCCATACCAATCAGCATCCTCCTCCACTCAGCCATGCAAATGAGGCTATCTGGGTATCAGTCTCACTCTCCTGCTTCCTTAAGTGAGTGGCACTGGAAAGCGACTGGCGGCGGCAGCAGGTCAGATGGATCTTATCCTCTTAAATGCTAATGACATTTCTGCATTCTCTTCATTAGCACCGCGCCATTATCAGTAATTTGTAGCCTTCCCCACTTTTGCCCCCCTCCAAGTCTCCCTAATGAATACTGTCCATTGAGAAGGAGGCCTGAGATGGAGAGAGGGATGGAGAGATGGAGCGAAAGAGACCGAGAAGAGAGACAAAAGAGTGAGAGAGTGGGAAGAAAGCGCTTCAGGCTTTTATTGTCTCAGACCCCCAGTCAGTGAGGCCTATTTGTGAAATTTACTTATAGGTTGTGTTGTTGTGTACGTAAAGGGGTGTAAGATCAAAAGAAGCTTAATTTGGCACCCAAGTGCGATGTTGCAGTAAACTGACTCCCCGCTAGAGTAATTGGATGCTCATTTAAATATCGACAGCGGTTACGGCGGCAGTCACACCAAATTTCTGTTGCACAAGTGCTGTATGCCCCCCCTTTTTCTCTTGGAAACCTTTCTCTCTCTCTCTCTCTTCATATTCAGCAATCAAAATCAGCCCTTGGAGTGTGCGGTGTGTTTAGGGCCCATGAATAAACAAATACAGGTTTGATAAAAGGTTATAATTAGATGATTCTTTTGAAATGAAAATAAAAAACAGCGGCTGGAGGAAATTAGGCCTATTCAGTGAGTATATAGGGCCCAGCACCTTCGTTTTATGTGGATGTAACACACACACAGACACACCTTAATTTGCTGTAAGGAGAGTGCCCCTTGCTGCCCTGTAGCAAAATCAAGGCTTTAGCTGAGATGCTAATGTACTATTGGCAGAGGGCAGAGGGGTTATCATCCGAAAGCGGAAGACACTCCAGGCTAAGAAAGGCAGCTTCTGCTGTGGGTATGGCAGTCATAAGTGTTTGTATGAAACCGGAGAAGTAAAAGAGAGGAAAAGAGAGGGACAGTAAAGGAGGGGGGGACCATAAGATGAAAGGAATACCCTTCCTTTTATCCACAACAAGTTCATCAACCCTACTGTAATTCTCTACATGGACTTCTTCATTCCTAATTAAATACATTAGAGTGGATTTGACCAAGGAGATGGATTATAATGATCATAGAGATATTGGGGGGAATGGAAATACAGTACAGTTTTACTCTTTGGCAAGATAGTCATTCAATCAGTTGCTCATATGTTTGTCAATGTCCTCTTGACATGATGCGTTGATTGATTCACTGTACTGCCATGCAGTTTTCAGTGTTGGAGCTGGAAAGGGCAGCTGTTCCATAGTGCTAATAGATAATGACTGTAGAGTACTTGCGTGGGCCAGCAGCAGCTCGTGGACAATAATGCTGTCAGGGCCCTCTTCACAAAGTGACATCCATCACACACAATCACACACACTTCAGACACCTGTGTGCGGCCATCTGTGGAGTTGCTTTGTTTGCCATTGTGGCCCCTGTTCGAATTCATATTGCTTACATTTTTTGTTTTTCTTTTCTTTCTGTCTCATTCTCTCGTTCTCTCGTTCTCTCGCTTTTATTGGCGTTATCTTCACTCAGTCTGTTTAATTGACTAGCTCAGCTTCACCACGTTGGCTTAGCTACTTATCCTCGACAGAAATCCGCATTGTGACCATTTGCAGTCAGGTGTAGTGGTGTGTGCGAGCGTGACTCAAGGTTGCCCAAACAACTGATCTGTGACCAACTGGCAGAGGGGACACAAGGAGGACAAAAGACAAGATAAAAAGACACCTTGAAATCGAACCTAAAAAAATGCTACATAAACACAAACTGGGAACTCCACTCCATAAACAGATCCACCTGGCGACTACTGTGGCTCCACTATCGGCCTGCTGAACCACAGCAGGATCCACAACAAGCACGCCACCCAAAAAACCTGTGAAGAAGTGATCATCCTCAACCTCGAGGGATTGTTGTTGATGATGGTTGTGCGTGCGTGCGTGCGTGCGTGCGTGCGTGCGTTGCGTGACCATGACCATGACCATGACCATGGCCAGGGTGAGACAATAGAAATGACTCAAGACGCTAATCAGCTGTCATGTGTTGACCTATACGCACACACAAACACACACACAAACAAGAGCGGCTCTCCCTTACTTTTTTCAATTTGAGAATACACGGAGCTGGTAAAATTATTTTGGGAAAATATATTTTGATAAATTATATATATATTTAATTAGCACTAAAATTCCATGAAACACAATATAGTATAATACATTATTATTATTATTCAACTTATAAAGCGCTTTTCAAAGAATCTCAGCTCTTCAAAGCACACAAAAAAAGTAATTTAGAAAAACAACATCATGAGATGGACAGTCATTAGAAAGTTAATGGCTTGAGTGGTCATTTGATGGAGGTGGTCAAGCAGGGAGAGAAAGTCTGTAGGCAAGCAGGAAGTGCGGTCTCATCAAGGTTTCTCGCTGGCGCCATAGCAACTGTCTACAATGACAAACCAAATAAATATGTATAGCAGCCTAGAGGTAGGTAAATGGTCGTTTCTTCATCGTCTTCTCTTCGGCCGTGGCGAGAATGATGAAGAACTATATAGGCTATGTCTATGTGTTGACACTGCGGAGGCCTGTCGAAGGCTTGACCATTTTGGCAATTCAGAACACAGAAAAACAATCTAAATTCACTGTGTCTCTGCCTTGATGTTCATAAAACTCTACTGCCCCCCTCTCTACTCTCTCTACTCTTGCACAGTGGAACCCAGAACGAAGTGAGACCACTTGGTTCTGCCGAACCAGAGCGGCCACTGCAAAGTCCGAGGAGACTGACCCTCTCTGGAAGTTGCTGTAGCCCCGCTTGGGATATTTAGCCTAAATTGGCTATTAGTTGAGATGCAGGGCCTGTTCTAGCTTGGTATGTCAGGGTGGGCAATTGAAAATGTGAATTGGGACAAGTTGGAGGTAATAATGCATTTAGGTTATAGTTTATTGAGATTCATGAATACACCACACCAAAGAAAATCCTGCAATTCTACGTAGTAATGATTTATGTTCACTACTTGGTCAATTGACTTGATAGGATGCTTAATATATGCATGTGCATTATATGAATTGAGAGTTCACCTCTCTGTTATCTTTTAGAATGGAATAGAGTATATTGTAACCATGTGTTCAAGCTAATCAACTAAAAGTTGATTTATGATCCAAGATGGAGTAGCAGTAGGACATGTGTGTTTGTCGTTGTCTTATCCCGTGTCTTATCCCATGTAAATAGCTGGTCTTTTTCGTGTATATCTTAATTTCACTTTCACGCTCTGGATCATTACACCGGATCATCGCAGCTACCTAGCTGCAAATGAGTGGCTACTGTTAGCTAACTCCTCTGTCCTGAAGCAAGCACCAACTCGCCTTGAGCTAGCCTCGAGCTAGGTCCACATACAGTTGAAGTCGGAAGTTTACATACACCTTAGCCAAATACATTTAAACTCAGTTTTTCACAATTCCTGACATTTAATCCTAGTAAATATTCCCTGTATTAGGTCAGTTAGGATCACAACTTTATTTTAAGAACGTGAAATGTCAGAATAATAGTATAGAGAATGATGTATTTCAGTTTTTTTTTTTTTTCATCACACTCCCAGTGGGTCAGAAGATTACATACACTCATTTAGTATTTTTTAGCATTGCCTTTACATTGTTTAACCTGTTACTCCTACCCCCTACTTTTTCGAACATTCTGTTAAAAATCGCGCAACATTTCAGCACCCTGCTACTCAGGCCAGGAATATAGTATATGCATATGATTGGTATGTGTGGATAGAAAACACTCAGACGTTTATAAAACTGGTTAAATCTCGGCTGTGACTATAACAGAACGTGTGTTTCATCGAAAAGTGCAGGAAAATCTGATCACTGAAAATGGAAAAATATATCCATCCGCCACTTCAACCCATTGTTATAGGCGAACGACATTAAATGGGGCTGAGGTTGCAGTACCTACAGCTTCCACACGATGTCAACAGTCTTGTCATTTGCCTAGTCTTTGTTTCTTGGTCAAACGAACAAGAGACAGGCTTTTTCTTCAGGTCTCCGACCGGATATTTTGGTTGAGATTTACCCGGACATTATTTCCAGACGTACCCCTATAGAATACACTTCGTCTCGTGATTAATTTGATCGCTTATTAACGTTTACTAATACCTAAAGTTGCATTACAAAAGTATTTCGAAGTCTTTTGTGAAAGTTTATCGTCAACTTTTTTAATTAAAAAAAATGACGTTACGTTATAAGACGCTATTTTTTTCAGTTTATCACACAGTTGTAATGAATTTCCTCCTCTTCTTCCGAAGAGGAGAGGCGAAACGGATCAGAGGACCAATACGCGGCGTGGTAAGTGTCCATGGTTCTTTTTAATACGTTAAGGTACACATGAACAACTGACTACAAAAAAACAAGAAATGTGAAAACTCAAAACAGTCCTATCTGGTACAAAGACAGAGACAGGAACAATCACCCACAAACACACAGTGAAACCCAGGCTACCTAAGTATGATTCTCATTCAGAGACAACTAATGACACCTGCCTCTGATTGAGAACCATACTAGGCCGAAACATAGAAATACCCAAATCATAGAAAAACAAACATAGACTGCCCACCCAACTCACGCCCTGACCATACTAACTAAATACAAAACACAGGAAATAAAGGTCAGAACGTGACAACAGTCTTCATAGATCGATATCTAGGCTATATATGGACCGATTTAATCGAAAAAAAGACCCAATAGTGATTATGGGACATCTAGGAGTGCAAACAAAGAAGATGGTCAAGGGTAATGAATGTTTTATATTTTATTTGTGCGGTTTGTGTAGCGCCGACTATGCTAATTATTTTGTTTACGTCCCCTGCGGGTCTTTTGGGGTGTTGCATGCTATCAGATAATAGCTTCTCATGCTTTGGCCGAAAAGCAATTTAAAAATCTGACTTGTTGCCTGGATTCACAACGAGTGTAGCTTTAATTCAATACCCTGCATGTGTATTTTAATGAACGTTTGAGTTTTAACTAGTACTATTAGCATTTAGCGTAGCGCATTTGCATTTCCAGATGTCTAGATGCGACGCCTGCGTGTCAGGTAGGAGCAAGAGGTTAAGCCATTTTGCCACGAATTTGGAAGTATGCTTGGGGTCATTGTCAATTTGGAAGACCCATTTGCGACCAAGCTTTAACTTCCTAACTGATGTCTTGAGATGTTGCCTCAATATATCCACATAATTTTACCTCCTCATGATGACATCTATTTTGTGAAGTTCACCAGTCCCTCCTGCAGCAAAGCACCGCCACAACATGACGCTGCCACCCCTGTGCTTCACGGTTGGGATGGTATTCTTCGGCTTGCAAGCCTCCCCCTTTTTCCTCCAAACATAACGATGGTCATTATGGCCAAACAGTTCTGTGTTTGTTTCACCAGACCAGAGGACATTTCTCAAAAAAGTATGATCTTTGTCCCCATGTGCAGTTGCAACCAGTCTGGCTTTTTTATGGCAGTTTTGGAGCAGTGGCTTCTTCCTTGCTGAGCGGCCTTTCAGGTTATGTCGTATAGGACTCGTTTTACTGTGGATACTGTATAGATGCTTTTGTACCTGTTTCCTCCAGGATCTTCACAAGGTACTTTGCTGTTGTTCTGGGATTGATTACACTTTTCGCACCAAAGACGGTCTCCTTCCTGAGCGGTATGATGGCTGCGTGGTCCCTTGGTGTTTATACTTGTGTACTATTGTTTGTATAGATGAACGTGGTACCTTCAGGCATTTGGAAATTGCTCCCAAGGATGAACCAGACTTGTGGAGGTCTACATTTTTTTTCCCTGAGGTCTTTGCTGATTTCTTTTGATTTTCCCATGATGTCAAGCAAAGAGGCAATGAGTTTGAAGGTAGGCCTTGCAATACATCCACAGGTACACCTCCAATTGCCTCAGTCTAATTGAAATCATCTATCAGAAGCTTCTAAAGCCATGACATCATATTCTGGAATTTTCCAATCTGTTTAACCAGCTCGGGAGTTTTATTCCTCTGCTGGTAGCGTGACTACAGCTCAAGCTCATTACCATAACGCACAATGCGCAAAAATATTCCTAAAAATATTTAACCTCCACACATTAACAAGTAAAATAGCTCAAATGAAAGATAAACAAGTTGTTTATCTAGCCAGCAAGTCAGATTTCTAAAATGTTTTACGGCGAAAACATAGCACATATTTATGTCAAACCACCACCGCAGACATAGCTCATTAGCATAGCCAAGTAGGAAAAAATATGCAATCAACAAACGCAGGATTAAAAGAAAAATCATTTCACTAACCTTTTGAAATCTTCATCAGATGACAGTAATATAACATGTTACACAGTGCATTCATTTTTTTCAATAATATGCTATATATATCCATAAATCTCTGTTTACAATGATGCATCGTTCAAAAAATGCTACCCAAATGTCCTGAGAAATGACGATAGCCCCGGCAGATAACGTCAGCTAACAAGGAATACACATCATAAACTTTGACTAAATATGCATGTTTTACATATGTATAGCAAGATACACTTCTTCTAAATGCAATTGCATTGTTACATTTAATTTTAACGTTACATTTTGCATTGACTAGACTATAATATGGAGTCGGCGCTCCCACAGTAGCATAATGACTCCTCTATCTTGGAGTCGACAGAAACCCAAAATGAATACATTAAATATTCCCTTACCTTTGTTATTCTTCCATCAAACGACCTGTAAGGGATTATACTCACCAAATTAGCGTTCAGTTTTCAAGTCTGCGTCTTTCGGTTCTCAAAATAGCCTGATTTTGGTAAAAATGTAGTCAAAATTGAAGTGGTTGCGCACCAAAACTTCGAAAGAATATATAATATGTCGAGTAAACTTGTCAAACTAACTTCATAATCAAGCTTTAACATGTTATAAAGGTGTACAGCAATTTTGAGAACAAACAGAAACACAAGCACTGTTCAATCGATCTTGGAAAAGAGAGAGGACTTGACCATTGCGCAAAGGTTTTTTTGAGTGACTGAGAGCTTACCGTGTGCTCAAACTGCTAGCAGGCGATTCTCACAATGAGAAGTCCCATTGAAAGCTGAGATCACGCTGAACACGTGGAGACTCTTCCGGGTGCTGTGACTGTTTCGGAAGGGTGTTTGCGATGAGGTCAAAGGTGACCCAACTTTTCAGATGAGAAGAGATATTTTGGGAAAATGCAGATTTTGAGAGTTCTGCTATACATAGAGACATAATTTAAACGGTTTTAAAAGCTTTAGAGTGTTTTCTATTCGATAATATTTTTTATTTGCATATATTAGCAACTTTTGACAAAAATGTATCATGTTTTATATGGGTACCCAAATCCTCCAGAAGGGGCAGTAAACCGTGGTATCCTGAACAGGTTAAAGGCACTGTCAATGTAGTGTATCTGAACTTCTGACCCACTGGAATTATGATACAGTGAAATAATCTGTCTGTAAACAATTGTTGGGAAAATGACTTGTGTCATGCACAAAGTAGATGTCCTAACCAACTTGCCAAAACTATAGTTTGTTAACAAGACATTTGTGGAGTGGTTGAAACACTTAGTTTGGAGTCATTAAAACTAATTCATGTAAACTTCCGACTTCAACTGTATTTCCGATAATTACCATATTGTCCAGTTAATTCCCACGGAAAGTTTCCACCTCTGAATATTCCCCAACATGTGCAACCCTAGTGTGGACACACCTATTCATTCAAGGGTTTTTCTTTATTTTTGCTATTTTCTACGTTGTATAATAATAGTGAAAGACAGCAAAACCATGAAATAATCATGTAGTAACCAAATAAGTGTTAAACAAATCAAAATTTATTTTATATATGATTCTTCAAAGTAGCCAACCTTTGCCTTGATAACAGCTTTTCACATTCTTGGCATTCTCTCAACCAGCTTCATGAGGTAGTCACCTGGAATGTTTTTCCAACAGTCTTGAAGGAGTTCCCACATATGCTGAGAACTCGTTGGCTGCTTTTCCTTCACTATGTGGTCCAACTCATCCCAAATCATCTCAATTGGGTTGAGGTCAGGTGATTGTGGAGGCCATCTGATGCAGCACTCAATCACTCCCCTCGGTCAAATAGCCCTTATACAGCCTGGAGGTATGTTTTGGGTCCTGTTGAAAACAAATGATAGTCCCACTGAACGCAAACCAGATGGGATGGCTGCAGATTGCTGTGGTAGCCATGCTGGTTAAGTGTGCATTGAATTCTAAATAAATGACAAGACAGTGTCACCAGCAAAGCATCTCCACACCATCACACCACCTGCTTCACGGTGGGAACCACACATGGGGAGATCATCCGTTCACCTACTCTGCATTTCACAAAGACTCGGTTGGAACCAAAAATCTCAAATTTGGACTCAGACCAAAGGACAGATTTCCACTGATCTAAAGTCCACTGCTTGTGTTTCTTGGCCCAAGCAAGACTCTCTATCTTATTGGTGTCCTTTAGTAGTGGTTTCTTTGCAGCAATTCGACCATGAAGGCCTGATTCATGCAGTTTACATTTACATTTACATTTAAGTCATTTAGCAGACGCTCTTATCCAGAGCGACTTACAAATTGGTGCATTCACCTTATGACATCCAGTGGAACAGCCACTTTACAATAGTGCATCTAAATCTTTTAAGGGGGGTGAGAAGGATTACTTTATCCTATCCTAGGTATTCCTTAAAGAGGTAAGTTTCCTCTGAACAGTTGATGTTGAGATGTGTCTGTTACTTCAACTCTGAAGCATTTATTTGGACTGCAATCTGAGATGTAGTTAATTGACTTTCTGAGGATGGTAACTCTAATGAACTTATCCTCTGCAGTAGAGGTAACTTTGGGTTTTCCTTTCCTGTGGCGGTCCTCATGAGAGTCAGTTTCATCATAGCGCTTGATGGTTTTTGTGACTGCGCTTGAGGAAACTTTAGTTCTTGAAATGTTCCTGATTGACTGACCTTCATGTCTTAAAGTAATGGACTGTCTTGGCTTATTTGAGCTGTTCTTGCCATAATATGGACTTGGTCTTTTACCAAATATTCTGTATACTACCTTGTCACAACACGACTAATTCGCTCAAATGCATCAAGAAGGAAAGAAATTCTACGAATTAACTTTTAAGACACACCTGTTAATTGAAATACATTCCAGGTGACTACCTCATGAAGCTGGTTGAGAATGCCAAGAGTGTGCAAAGCTGTCAAGGCAAAGGGTGTCTACTTTGAAGAATCTCATATAAAATATTTTGATTTGTTTAACACTTTTTTTTGGTTACCGCATGATTTCATAGTTTTGATGTCTTCACTATTATTCTACAATGTAGAGAATAGTCAAAATAAAGAAACTAGTGGATGTGTCCAAACTTTTGACTGGTACTGTATATCAGTTGTAGAGTGCTAAGCTCAAGACTCAGTCATCTTTAGCCAAAGAGCCTTACTACAGTAGCAGGGGCCAAACTTTAGGACCAGCTGCACTTAAGGATCATGTGACTTAAGTCTCACCCAGTGACGTATATGTGCAGGCTGGCAGACTGTCTGAGGGACTTTGGGCCAGTGGACTGGCAGCTGGCTGGCCTGGTGTGTCAGACCCTGTGGAACCTCACTGAGGAGGGGGGGACAGAGACAGTGATGAACAACCAGGAAAGAGATCCTAACACTATACCTAAGTAAGGATACCACACTACTGTAATGATTTACCAAAAGTGTATTTAATAACCATCTTTAGTGTTTCTATGCTTCTGTAAACAGATACTATGTTTTTATGTTGAACTATATAGCGAATAAGGTGCCATTTGAGATGCACCATGTCTCACTCCCTAGTGTGACCTCTTTGCAATGTCCTTTCCTTTCTCCTTGTTGTGCCTTGCTATACTGACACCTCTCTAAAGTCACTCTATGCTACTACCACTCTTCAGCTACTACCCCTCTCACTAATTCTATGAATAAGTATTTAGTTATAGGCTATAGGTCTAGATTTTTTTCCTGGTTAAGTCACATGATAATGAAAAACTCCAGGCCCATACCTATGACCTACTGAATGTCTACCTGACATGTATGACAAATTATCATTTTTACGTTGTATCTTATGCATACTGTAAATGGTTGTGATTTTGTCATAAGCTACTCTTGTTAACATACGAGTAGAATTGTAATTTGTCTCTGTGGTGATAAAAAGTAAATGTTTCTCCTTATGGCTGGTTAAATGCAAGTAAAACTAAATGCATGCTCTTCAACCGATTGCTGCCTACACCTGCCCTCCCGTCCAGCGTCAGTACTCTGGACGGTTGTGACTTAGAATATGTGGACAACTACAAATACCTAGGTGTCTGGTTAGACTGTAAACTCTCCTTCACATTTAGCATCTCTAATCCAAAATTAAATCGAGAATTGGCTTCCTATTTCAAAACAAAGCATCCTTCACTCATGCTGCCAAACATGCCCTCGTAAAACTGACTATCCCACTGATCCTTGACTTTGGCAATGTCATTTACAAAATTGCCTCCAACATTCTACTCAGCAAATTGGATGCAGTCTATCACAGTGCCATCCGTTCCTCCTTTGTATACCTTACCTACCAGTTCTCTGCTGCTAATGACTGGAATGAATTGCAAAAATCATTGAAGCTGGAGACTCATATCGCCCTCACTAAACTCACAGATCATTGCACCTGTACATAGCCCATCTGTAAATAGCCCATCCAACTACCTCATCCCCATATTATTATTTTTCCTCCTTTGCACACCTGTATCTCTACTTGCGCATTCATCTTCTGCACATCTTTCAATGAATTAGCAAGTTGATCAAGACATTTTGCAGGAGAATGTTAGGCTATCTGTCCGCCAGTTGAAGCTCAACGAAAGTTGGGTGATGCAACAGGAGAACGACCCACAACACAGAAGTAAATTAACTACAGAATGGCTTCAACAGAAGAAAATGTGCTTTCTGGAGTGTCAGTCAGACTCCTGACCTCAACCCAATTGAGATGCTGTGGCATGACCTCAAGAGAGCAGTTCACACTAGAATATTGCTGTACTGAAACAGTTGTGTAAAGAGGAATGGTCCAAAATTCCTCCTGACCGCTGTGCATGTTTGATCCGCAACTACAGAAAATGTTTGGTTGATGTTATTGCTGCCAAAGGAGGGTCAACCAGTTATTTTTTTTTATTTTTTATTTATTTCACCTTTATTTAACCAGGTAGGCAAGTTGAGAACAAGTTTTAATTTACAATTGTGACCTGGCCAAGATAAAGCAAAGCAGTTCGACACATACAACGACACAGAGTTATACAAGTCTATATACGATGTGAGCAAATGAGGTGAGATAAGGGAGGTAAAGGCAAAAAAAGGCCATGGTTGCAAAGTAAATACAATATAGCAAGTAAAACACTGGAATGGTGGATTTGCAGTGAAAGAATGTGCAAAGTAGAAATACAAATAATGGGGTGCAAAGGAGCAAAATAAATAAATAAAATAAATACAGTAGGGAAAGAGGTAGTTGTTTGGGCTAAATTATAGGTGCGCTATGTATAGGTGCATTAATCTGTGAGCTGCTCTGACAGCTGGTGCTTAAAGCTAGTGAGGGAGATAAGTGTTTCCAGTTTCAGAGATTTTTGTAGTTCGTTCCAGTCATTGGCAGCAGAGAACTGGAAGGAGAGGCGGACAAAGAAAGAATTGGTTTTGTGTGTGACTAGAGAGATATACCTGCTGGAGCGCGTGCTACAGGTGGGTGATGCTATGGTGACCAGCGAGCTGAGATAAGGTGGGACTTTACCTAGCAGGGTCTTGTAGATGACATGGAGCCAGTGGGTTTGGCGACGAGTATGAAGCGAGGGCCAGCCAACAAGAGCGTACAAGTCGCAATGGTGGGTAGTATATGGGGCTTTGGTGACAAAACGGATGGCACTGTGATAGACTGCATCCAATTTGTTGAGTAGGGTATTGGAGGCTATTTTGTAAATGACCTCGCAAGCAGAGCAATGATATTAAGCTATATGTATTTACATTAGGCTATAGCCTACAAATAGCTGTACCACATAGTCGTTGACCTATTAGGCCTACTGCAAATTATTGTTGTTTGTTCCTGAGCTGGCCAAATGCGCAGAGCGGTCCTTTAGCTGTCCTTCAACACCACAAGTTGGTTCAACTTCTTTAACATCATTGCATGATCCTTGTGCTGTCCTTTCAGTACCACGAAGAGCGTTCCAATCGCTTAAAATAACATCTCATTCAGATCTGTTGCCTATGCCCAATAGTCCTACTTTTCACTTATTGTTATTATTTTTATTTATCTTTTTTTGGTTTAGCACATGTATACACACACACACAATCACAATCTTACACCATTTACAGTTTATATAGCAATGTAGCTCTCTCGTTCCTCCTATTATGCTGTTGAACAAAGTCACACATGCTACAGTACCTCCCTCTCCAATTCACATCCAGTACAACCTGTTCACTTCACATCGTGTCAAGCTCACCTTCCTCCTTCATATAGCCCACTCTATTGTGTTTTTCAATTATACTCACAACTGTTTCTCTCACTTTCACTGTTTCTGGAGGATATCAGATATCTGTTATAGTGCCCTATCATGTGGATGCATATTTGATCCTTTGGATTCAGTTTCAGTAATAAGCTGATATTGAAGAGATGTAAGTCCTGTTTGAATGGCAGCCAGAGGAGGTCAGTGAGACTGTCAATAGATCGGGTCGTGTTCAGCAGTGCACTGTAGCAAAACGTTTGGCAACAGAAAATGAAATGCTGTGTTCTTATGGAAAAAGTTACTCCCCGTTTCATTCTGTTCCAAAATGTTTTCTCTCTACTGAACACATACCTAATGATGACACTGAGGGAGATACTTTGTGGCTGTGATATCTAGTGGAAATCTGGGGTGAACTAGTCCTCTTTCTGTTTGTTGAACTGATGTTGAACTGCTCCCTCCCAGGATAAAATGATCTGATGCATGAGCCATGTAAACTCTTTAATCTCTCTCTCCCTCTTGCTCCATCCATCCTCTCTTTCTCTTAGTCTCATTATGCCTTTGTTGATTCTACCGCTGTCGTTTTGTCAGGGTAGTGACGTTACATTTAATACTAAGTGAGAAAGGTGCAGAAAGAGAAGGAGCGAGGGAGGAAGTAAGAGTGGAGGGAGACATAAAGACATGACGTTGGCTCTCGCCTCATCTCAGGGCTAACGTCGTCAATGTCTCGTTGCTCGAGTGGGTTTTGAGTTGATGGCAACCGAGATCGTTCTCTCTATCTCAAATACAAAGCTAAGCTTGTCTGACATTTACCAGTCATTAAGAACAAAGCATCGGACCACGCAAACTCGAAAGAGACGCTTGTTTGTTTTTTAATTAGACGGCTAATGGAACACTAAGCCCTCAGAGACAACCTGACATGAAAGGAAAGGATTCCTCCTTTATTGATCTCCACATGCGATTGCGCTAGCTAGGCTATCAAAAGCAACTAAAGTGGGTTATGTGGTTGATAGATGTCGCTAAGCTATCAAACACAGCTAAAGTGGGCTATGTGGTTGATAGATGGCGGCTAGGCCATCAAACGCAGCTGAAGTGGTTTATATGATTGAAGAGGAGCTTGTTTAGAAATGATGTGCTACGCTCCCCAGCACGCTCTTGTTTTTGTTTGCTGTTGCGAAGCTAGAGCAGAGTAGTTGTCGCGCTGTCAGCCTTTCCTTTTTGATGCTCTAGTGTTAATGGATGTTTAGGTAGAAAAGGACAGGCTGAATGCTTAATTTCAGGGTTGACACACTAGAGATTGTGGTGACCGTGGTGACTCTAGGTTAGAGGCTGCTAACCTCTCAGGCCCATTGTCGGCCAGACCACCATACATTTCAATGTGATCGAATGTTACATCTCACATACAACCTGGATTGATAGATATGGGCTGTATGATTTCCATCCACAAGCATATAAAGAAAGTACCTCACTTTAATGTGTTGCTTGACTTTTTCCATTGGGAAACAATTACCACGTTGATAGGAATGTCACTTGAAGAGCCTCCTCACAACACACATTGTTATGCGTAGTATAGATCTAACCTCTGTTCTCTCCACTAAAGAAGTTATTTTAACAACGTGTAAAGTCTTACGACATTGTCAGCTGCTACTTCTGTGAGCTTTAACCAGACATCAACAACAACAACACCTGCTTGTTTGCGTGTGTGTGGGTGTGTGTGTGTGTGTGTGTGTGGGTGTGGTCTTTACTATGTAACTTTACTATCAAAAGGATAGTTAAAACAAGGAAAATTCTGACAAGTTGGGACATTTCACCATCCCCAAAAGTAAAAATGCTATTTTAGGGTTAGGGAAAATC
Organism: Oncorhynchus keta; assembly: GCF_023373465.1. Taxonomy (NCBI): domain Eukaryota; kingdom Metazoa; phylum Chordata; class Actinopteri; order Salmoniformes; family Salmonidae; genus Oncorhynchus; species Oncorhynchus keta. The sequence continues at coordinate 44,874,081 of NC_068439.1, forward strand.
GGATTTTGAATGGGAATACATTTTATGGTCCCCACTTGGATAGTGAAACCAACGTGTGTGTGTGTGTGTATTTCTGTGTTTTTTTTCTGTCTCTCAGGGATGCTACTTCAGATGTAATTTGTTCCAGCCGAGCTAATTGGAAATCTATTCACCGGAGTCTGTGGACACTGTCCGAGCTGAAAAAGCGAGAGTCCTTTCTCCCGCCACCATTGTTTGAGAATGTAATACATTTTATGTTGCTGCTGCTAGCTGCTGCTGCCGGTAGAGAAATCAATTTTTCCTCTGCCCTTTTGTCCTGCATCCCCACCCATCCTTTACTTCATCAATAGCCACTTTATGTGCCTATCTTTGGCGGAAGAGTGACATTATTAGGGGGCTAAACAGCAGTGCTGTTTCATCGACGCGTTGAAGGTGAAGACTAAGTCATCCCCTCTTCGCTCCTCTTTTAATTTATTCATAAATGTACCCACCACCTCACACCTCATACACACACCTCTGTCGCTGTGTCTTTTTTAAAAATGGGTTTTCTACCTGAGAAGCACACAGTGTCACACACGGTGTCACAAAGCTGTCTTCGGTCCTGGTGATGGTGAAAGACTCAAACGGACAGGAGGGGGAGTGGGGTGGGTAAGAGAGAGAAACCGAGAGATAGGAAGAGGGCGAACGCTGGCTGTGTGAATGGAAAATGGGCAAGCGAGCGAGTGGAGGGAATGAACCAGCCTGCTTGCATTTCAAAGTGAGGAGAGAAAAGGGTGAGGGAGGGGGTAAGGCGGGTGAGGAGGGGGGTGGGGTGGGGGACAGTACCATGGATGGAAGCTAGCGATGCTCCAAAACTACTTTGCAATTTAATAGCATTATTGTAAGCAGGTAGAACCATTATCCTGGCAACACCAGAGATAATTGTGAGGTGTTTGTAGTGTCTATGATAATAAATAATTGCAAAATAATTTTGCATTTTGCGGGAGAGGAGAGCAGGAAAACATTCTTCCACTTTTCATAGGCATTCACCTACACTCTTAGAAAAAAGGTGCTATCTAAAACCTAAAAGGGCTTTTCGGCTGTCCCCATAGCATAACCGTTTGAAGAACCCTTTCTGGTTCCAGGACTAGCCTTTTTGAGTTCCATGTAGAATCCTTTTTACAGAGCTCCAATGGGTGTGGCCAAAGAACCCTTTTGGAACCCTTTTTCCGAAGGTTGTAAATAGTAGTTAAACATTAGGGCATCTTCTGAATCTGAGGGTTACTTGGGTGCTAGAACACACATACTCATACACAATTAATTATTTACTTTTATTTTACATTTATTTAACTAAGCAAGCCAGTTAAGAACAAATTCTTATTTTCAATGATGGCCTAGGAACATGGTGGCGGCTCCCCTCCACACAGTGGACATCGTGCCAAGTTAGCCAGGGGTGGTGGGGTGTGATGGGGGTGGTTCCTTGCCTCCACTGGATAACCCTTAAATGATTCCATCTGTCTGACACTTTGGATGTAGAGCCAGTGTGTGTGTGTGTGTGTGTGGTCAAGGTGAAGAGGGGAGGACGAGTGAGAGTTGTGAATTAGTCAGGTTGTGAAAATAGGCCCCAGGGACCCTTGAACCACCCTGCCAAGCCACCCAAACCACCCTGCCTCTGCCTCCAGCTATCTACCCTATCGAGGCCGCTGCTCCCCTCTTGCGTAGCCTCCTTCTGCTCTTAGCACTCAAAGGCTACAGATACGCTACACTCCCTCCAACGTTCTCTTCTTCCTTCTTTCTTTCTCGGGATCCCCGTCCTCTGTCATCCTCTCCCTCTGTCCCTCTCCCCCAGTCCCTTTTCCTTTATCCCTCCTCCTCCTCCTTCTCTTTCCCTCAACCCCTCTTTATCCTCCTTCTCCCCCATCTCACTTTCTCTCCTTCTGTGGCCCCTCTCTGCAGGCTGAAGGTCAGGATTTATTTCCCTCCTTCTGTTGGTGCCAGAAAAATATGATAACCTTTAAACTCTGTCTTCTGTCCTTTGTGGTGGCTGATTGCTATGGTAGCCAGTACTGTTTTGTAAATAAAAAGGGAAAATGTAATAAATAAAAGTCCACAGTTGCAGAGTGCTCTGCTCCAAGGGAAAATGAAGGACTGAAATGGTTGTGTTCATATCTAGTGAAGGCCTTTCGTCTATTGAGGACCTACGTAGAGAGTTTGAAGAGTCGCTAGCCCACGAGTTCCCAGTAAATGAAAATTGATGTTTGATGACTGCTATTGTCCCTCCGGCATTTAGTTACCTAACAATAATGATCCTTGTGCCTCGGGTTTTATTTTCACAACAATGAGAATACAAATCATGTGTTTTCTAATGCAATGCAATGGGACAGAAATAGCCTTGCATTTGTTGCTTTCATTGACATTCTATTGGTGAAATGTAATGGTCTTTTTTTTTGGGGCCTTTTCTTTTCTGACTGACATTCTGTCTTTGTTTTTTGTCCCTACAATATTAGTTGTACAGACCTGGGGTTTTACACTCTTCGCATCTCTCGTCATCACATCTCTCTTTTTTACTCTTTTCCCATTTTCACCTAATTTAATTTATCTCTCCTTCCATTTCACACAGTTTTTTCATTCCAGTCTCTCTCTCCCTCCCTTCCTCCCTTGCTCCATCTTATAGGACTACTGCTATGAGTGTCTGCTCCTCTCTGGAGGTTTAGTGGAGCCCCGAGTGGCCAGGTGCAGTTGGGACACCCCCTACCCATGCAGTTTCATGTCATGGGGGGTACGAAAGGGAGGCTCCAGCTGGGGGTTGGGGGTCTGGAGAAGGGGAGCTGGGGGGTCCAGTGGTGTCCTGGGTCACCCTGCGCTCAAAAATGTTTTCCCAAGAGGACCAGCCGAGGCAGGGGGAGGTTGTGAGAACGACCCTGGGGAACAAACCACCCAGGACCCAAGGCAGTCACACTTTAGATCATTAGGTGTAATTAGGGTGCTCACACTGTTATTTCCCTCCATGTAGCCTCACTTGGACTGAATACACCCCCCCCACACACACACACACACACACACACACACACACACACACACACACACACACACACACACACACACACACCCGCCCCACTCCCCAGTTAGTGAAAATACTTTGATGTCAGAAGAGTCGTCCAGGACGGGCCAGCATAAAAGCACTGTTTTAAGCTTTCTCTTTACTCTCTTTCTTTTTCCCAACCATCTATCCCTCCCTTTTCTTCTCTCCCTCTACACAAGCTGCATGACACAAATGGATGAATGGACAACAACCTTTACACCCCCATCTCTTTTTCAGCCTTCCCACCCCATGTTCTTTGAGACCTGGTCAATTCTCTTGGCCAAACAAAAAAAGCATCAAATGTTTCCTGCGATTGGTAATGAGGGAGTGGACTTCATCAAGCCGCAGTAGTCAGCTATCCTTGGCTTTGTTGCCTCTCAATGGTACCGCGCTCTTTGAAAAACTCAAAAGCAACTTTTTGAGGAGCGAGCGACAGAAGGAAAAAAACGTTGTTTTTATGCTAAACAGCTGTCCAGAGAGAGAGCGGTGGACAGCTTGGACAATGACATGATTGGACCTACATGTGTTAAATGTGCTACATGTGTCTCTAAAGAGACTCTGAATCTCATGTCTGTCATGACTCTGTGAGAAAACAAGCAAGCAATAGTGCTCTTTGACTGGTAGCCAGCTATCTTGACAGTGACTGGATTACTACCTGTTTATTGGAAAGGGAGGTTCAGAATGTGGTGTAGGATTTTCAGTTAGAGGACAGTATGGGATATGATAGTGTGTAATTGGGGATAAGGTTGTGTGGAGAAGTAGTGTGGAGAGGAACATCCTACCATGTGGGGGGGGGGGGGCAGGGTGTAGAAAAGGGTAGAGTATATGGGTGGATGAAATCTGCGAGGAAGGAGTGAGAACGTATCAAACCCCTCAAGACTGTAATCATCTAATAACCCACAAGGCTTCCTCCTCATTTGATTATAAATAACTGACTGTGTTCCCTTCACGTCTCTCTTCCCCCCTCTCTGTCTTTCTCGCTCTCTTATTTTCTTTCTCTTTTCCTTCAAGAGCTGCTCTGAGTATTAGTTATACGTCTGTCTGCTTGTGTGCATGTTTTACTGTGTGTGTGTTACTGTCTGCCTGGGTTTGTGTGTGTGTGTGGCGGGCCACCTTGGTGCTCAGGCGTCTATAGTACAGACAAATCAAAGATACATAAAAAGGAGAGAGCGAGAGAGAAGAAAAGATTAGCATTAGTTTGTGATGTTACGTGGTGGTTGATGCATCGTCAAGGTGTTATGGTGGAGGAATTATTTACCTGTCGGTTGCGGCACTGCGTGGCGAGGTCGCGGCTAGGTTGATGAAATGACATGTCCCTTTTGTGCGCGGGGAATGGTAAGTTTGTCAGGTTGTTATTAAGCCTGATTCAACCAATTGGCTCGGAGTGGGAACCCTGTTCGTGTGAGCGGGCGCGTAGTTAAGAAGTTGACAGCGGAGAGAGAAGAATGGAGTATTTCCGTCCCCTTGCTTTGTGGTGATTGCTAATTATCCCACAGCTCAAGACCCGTGGCACAAATTCACTGATTTCATAATTTGCTCCGAGCTGTCATTGAATACTGATTTGCCTAGCACGGCGATCGCTTGGATCGTTTGATGATATATGTTTTTCTTTTCTTGTTTCTTTTCTGAGAATGGACGAAATGATGATTATAGTTTGTCACACATGCTGACATGTATCCTGTTGACGCTTTATACTGGCTGGGAAAGCTTGAACTCTGCAGAAGAAGTTTAAACTCTGCAATACCACTTGAATAAATAAAGGATGGCAGATCAGCTAGATAAATAAGACAAATGAAACATGACAAAATTCCTTCTGCAAAACAAGTTAGTTCAGACATTTGTGCTTACCTGCCATATTTGTATCAGCCACAGTTTCCTGTGTCACCCTTCTGTGGTAATGCTGTTGTCCACCTCTCACTCTATCACTCTCGCTTACACACAACCCTCTCAGCCCCTTACACACACCCCTCTCTCTTCTTAACTCCCTTACACACACCCCTCTCTCTTCTTAACTCCCTTACACACAACCCTCTCTATTCTTAACCCCCTTACACACACCCCTCTCTCTTCTTAACCCCCTTACACACAACCCTCTCTATTCTTAACTCCCTTACACACACCCCTCTCTCTTCTTAACTCCCTTACACACACCCCTCTCTCTTCTTAACCCCCTTATACACACCCCTCTCTCTTCTTAACCCCCTTATACACACCCCTCTCTCTTCTTAACTCCCTTACACACAACCCTCTCTCTTCTTAACCCCCTTACACACAACCCTCTCTATTCTTAACCCCCTTACACACACCCCTCTCTCTTCTTAACCCCCTTACACACAACCCTCTCTCTTCTTAACCCCCTTACACACAACCCTCTCTCTTCTTAACCCCCTTACAAACAAACACACATTGATTTTGGTGCCGAGGTTGTATTGTCCACATTGCCAAATCAATGTGTTTTGTTTTTCTGTGTGTTAGAATATTGCCAGCCCATGGGCTTAGACTCTGCGGTTGACTAGAGAAGACAGCAGGGAACCTCTACTATATGTAAGAGCGTGTGTGATTGGGCCTGCGTGCGTACATGAGTGTGTTTACTACATGTGTGTGCGTACGTATGTATGCTTGGATGTGTGTGCTTTCTTTTCCCTTCACTCTGTACATCCATGGCCTTGTGTTGGACAGTATGGAGGTCACACACACACTCACTCACTCTAAGCCCCGGTGCCCCTCTATGATGGTGATTGTGGGAGTTTTCTGTTTTCACGTGTCCCTAACCTCTCCCCCCTCGCAACTGGAAGGATCAGTGCTGAGTGGATGCACCTCACTTTGAACACGAGAGGTTCATACTTTTACATCAACCTAACAAAACACACACACAACTGTTCTGCAACTTTGCATACAATATGAGAGAGGCAACAGAAGATAGAGAAGAGGAGAGACAGAGAAAGGCAGAGTGAGTTAAGAGAAGGTAAGGACAGAGAGTAAGGACACTATTCTACAGTGAGAGACAAAGGGATGGATAAAGGAGTAGAGAAATCCAGAATGATTAAGTTTGAGCCCTATTATTCTCATTGCCTGTACACACACACACACACACACACACACACACACACACACACACACACACACACACACACACACACACACACACACACACACACACACACACACACACACACACACACACATAGAGAGAGTATGAATAACGTTGCTCATTGGTGATCAGGAGATTTGAAGTGCCTTCGTCTTTCAGTGTATGCAAATAAAACACATCGCAACCCTCTTAACCTGAACAAGAGTTAGAAAACACAGATAGACTCATTCCGCCTTGCATTCACAGGCTAAGGTTTGTGTTTAAAGCCTAACATCCCGTTCTTTGGAGTTGGAGTGAAAAGCTCCTTCTCCCTCCTCGCCGCCGTTTGATGTGGCCATTTCAGCCTTAAGCATTTCATATTTTATTATCCCCCTCTTTCACTCTCCTTTCTCCGTGTGAGTGTGTGTATGTCTCTGTGCCTGTGCGTGTGCGTGTGTGTGCGTGTGCGTGTGCGTGTGCGTGTGCGTGTGTGTGTGTGTGTGTGTGTGTGTGTGTGTGTGTGTGTGTGTGTGTGTGTGTGTGTGCGTAGTAAAGTAAGCCGTTAAAGATGGTCTGCGGTAACAATGACTGTCCATTTTGTAAAGTAATTAGAAATGTTGTTTTTTTACATGTGCATTTCCATTGGGATTTCACTTAAGCTATTTAAGATATTATTTATTTGCCTTTGTTTATATGTATCAGGGTCTACTGCAATTGTTCATTTTTTTCATTTTTTTTGTAGAGTAGGGGCAGTGATATTAACCTGTCTAGGACTGGGGTTCCGCTAGCGGCCAATGAAGGGTTAGTGATTAATTTTATCTATATTTATGCTTTTTGTTACTCCTATCTTTGGCTGGAAAAATGTCTGTGTGTTTTTGTGACTTGGCTCTGACCTAACATAATCATATGTTGTGCTTTCGCTGTCGAGGTGTTTCGCTAGCGGAACGCCTGCTCTAGAAGGGGCTGAGTTCAAAAACTACAAACCTCAGATTTCCCACTTCCTGTTTGGATTTTTTCTCAGGTTTTTGCCTGCCATATGAGTTCTGTTATATTCACAGACATCATTCAAACAGTTTAAGAAACGTCAGAGTGTTTTCTATCCAATACTAATACTAATAATAATATGCATATACAGTATTAGCATCTGTGACTGAGTAGGAGATAGTTTTCTCTGGGAACGCTCATCATCCAAAAGTGAAAATGCTGCCCCCTATCCCAAAGAAGTTTTAAGGCTAAAGTAGTGGCTAATGTTATTTCTGTTTCTTAACAGCTATAATGCTATATATTGGGTAAATGTATCAATTCAAGAGTGTGTGCATGTGTGTGTGTTTCTGTAGTAACAAGTCCCAGGGTTCTAAAGGTGCAGTGCATTGTGGAACCATCGCAGACTGTTCCTTCAAACTACTGTGTGATGGAGTAAGTTACTTACATAACAATCTGCTCTCTATGTCTATTACTCTTTCTCGTCACTCTTTCTCATCGCTCTCTATCTCTCTTCCTTTCTTAATTGAATGTTTATTTTTTATATAACCTTTATTTAACTAGGCAAGTCAGTTAAGAACATATTATTTTTTACAATGACGGCCTACACTGAACCCGGACGACGCTGGGCTTTATCTTTATCTTGGCCAGGTCGCAGTCGTAAATGAGAACTTGTTCTCAGCTGGCCTACATGGTGAAATAAAAAACATTTAAAAAATGTGCGCAACCCTATGGGACTCCCAAGCAGGGCTGGTTGTGATACAGCCTGGAATAGAACCAGGATGTCTGTAGTGACACGTCTAGCACTGAGATGCTGTGCCTTAGACCACCGCGCCACTCGGCAGCCTTTCGCTCTCTCTTTTTTGCCCAACTCCATTCTCTCTCCTGTTTGTTGTTGTATCTCTCTCTTCTCCACTACTCTCTACTACCTTTTCTCTTTCTAATCATGTCTTTATTTTTTCTTATTCTTTCTCTCTTTTTGCCCTCAATTCCCCCTTCTCTCTCTGTCCTCATCTCATCCACTCATTGTACTTTTTCTCTCTTTTTCTGCCTCTTTCTGTGTCCTTCCGTTTGTGCCTACCTCTTTTTTTTCTCTTCCTCATTCTTGTTCCCTCTTCTCTCGACCATGCTCCCGCCTCCTAACCACTCCATTTCTATTATAATTCCTCTGTGCTATTTTCAATGTCAATGACTACAGGCTATTGTTGACAGTTGTTGTTGAGCAGAGAATAGCATTGGCCTGTTTCTATATACTCTTATGCATGCGTGAGTGGGACCGTTATTAACATCAATAGCTGCTCTTTCACCAAGTCATACTACAGTCTAGTGTATGAGTGTACACAGAAACAAAAATAATTAGAATTGTGTGTGCACGTGTGTGACAGATACAACCCTCCCATAGCATGACACACACTGGGTAGTACAATGTATTTGTGAAGAACCGTTACAGGGCCAAGCCTTCATCTCTTGTTCCCCATTCTACTCCACTTAGAGAAAATGTACTGGGGGGTTGCACCCCGTGGTCAGGGTTAAAGCCCAATTCTGGCAAAATACAACCTTCACAAAGGTTACATACATATTGTGCTATACGTGTGTGAGTGTGTTGATAGTAAACTCATGCACACGCATCTGTATGTGTTTATGCTTATTATCCCTGTCTCTGTATGTTCCAGCCAGTGGATGCCAGTCACTACCTCAAGATGGCCGAGTGTTTATCCGTCACTTCCCCATGCTCACCCTGAAGCAGCGCCCGCAAGGTTTTAGAGTCATAAATCATCTGAGAAAAACTCAATTGCTACTGTTTATACCACTTGAATGAAGAATACAAATTCAATTTTTGTCAACTCTGTAAAACTATCAAGGCTCAGGCTAAGACCCAGATGCAGACACAGCAGGCGGATAGTACGAGTCTCCGAGTTTATTAAAGGACAAGGTGCAGGCAAAGCGTCGTAATCCAAATCAGAGTCAGGCAGGTACAGGACGGCAGGCAGGATCAGGGTCAGGACAGGCAGGAAGGTCAGAACTGGGAAGACTAGGAAAACAAAAACTAGAGCACAGGAAACAACGAAACACACTGGTAATGTAGGACTTGCCTGGATAAGACAAACTGGCAACAGACAAACAGAAAACACAGGTAGAAATACACAGGGGATAATGGGGGAGATGGGAGACACCTGGTGGGGGGTGGAAACAAGCACAAAGTCAGGTGAAACAGATCAGGGTGTGACAAAAACGTCAACTCCGTCAGATTTTTGTCTAACGTCAACGCCGTCAGAGTGCTGAAAGATCTGATAGAATGGTAAATGTTTTTATCGGGAATTTTCTAATGAATCATTTTCCATATTTTCCAAATGTTTGTATTTGAAGTTTTATTTTTAGAGACAAAAAATGTCTGTTTTGAGTATCTGTTGTCACCTACATCGGTGGCTTGTCAACTCCGTCACTGATGGAGTCAATCGTTTTTGGTCAATATTCGGAACAATATTTTAATCACTGTTCTGCAACATATGCTTAAATAATTTAAGTATTTGCTGTGCTAGACCTAATGGATAATGTTTGCTTTAATAATGTTGTTTTATGTTCTAAATCTATAAAAATATGTAGAAATGCTAACGAAATTAGCACAGGAGCATTTAATAGTGCTAGAAAACAAAACTAAATAAGTTTTGAGATTTATATTACATATAATGTTAGTATTAAACAATCAAGGCCATTAAACACTTGTTACACAATAATTTTATGGTGTCTGATGGTGTCCAGTTAAAATAAAAAATTAGGTTGTTCCTTTACGTGGTATGATAGCTGATATTTTGGTCTATCAAATTTAGTTAATATGAAGACAAATATTTGTCGAAAAAAATAGAGATTGTCCCGTCTTTTAAGAATTTCTGAGCTCTAAAAACAGCAACATTTGTACTGTGGTGTACTGTATTGTTGTGAAAGTACGGTACGTGTTACAGCATTCCCCGTAATTTTATAAATCCACACTCTCCCACAGCAGGTGTCACTGATTCACTGCAATTCTTAGTGTTGTTACGATTCCATTGTCCCTCTGTCCCAGGTGAGGGTGGTGGTGTTGGCTGAGGCTTCTCTGGAGGGAGGAAGGACGACCGCAAACGCCTGCTACTCGACGTCCTGGTTCTGAGCGGGGTGGACCACGGTGCAACCACAACAAGACCACAACATGACCACAAACACAATCCTTGATATAAGCATATCTGTTGTTGTGCTGTTAACCCCTCTGTTTGTGGCTGTGTTTGTGTTAAACCCTCTTGGTGGTCATGTTTGTGTCAACCCGATTGTTTTTGGTAATGTTTGTGTCAACCCGATTGTTTTTGGTAATGGTTTTACCCCACTGTTTGAGGTTTTGGTTCTGTTAATGACTCTGTTCTGTGGTCCTGTTTGTAGGATGTGGGGGACTGCCTGTCTCTGTTCACAACAGAGGAGGAGATCTTTACGTTTCAGAGGACCATCTCAGTCCAGACTGACCGAGATGCAGACGGAGATGTACTGGACCCAAAAGGACCGCATTAACACAGCACACACAAAGTGAGGATCGCAGTAAAGTACTTCTAAAGACCTGAAAACACATAGAGGGGACAGGTAACCAACTACACATTCTCTTTCAGGCTGAAGTACAATAAAACAAGTCCAAATACCTCACAAAACACAGACAATTGGTACAGGAGTGATCAATCAAATCTACGCCTTTAGACTGGAGTATAACGTGATGAGCCAAAACTCCTCACAACAGACATTCAGTCAGGGAGGTAAGAGCTAAAGTGCTTTTCAGACAGCCAAAGGAGTATCGCCTAGTGCCCCGCCGAATACACAACTTGTCCCCTTGTCAAAGTGGCCTTCACACACAAGCCCTCAGTCTACAGGTGTGTTCGAGGATTAAGCCTAAAGAAACCGAATGTAGATGAAAGTCGATGAGTGAAGTTGTGGAAGGTGCATCTGTGACAGCTGAAAGTCGGACACTGTAGTGGTTTTCCAACAGCAAGGCTCAGATCAACATAGCAGTGTCAACAAAGCTATTATTGTTTCTAAACATTTTCTGTGTAAATATCTATTTAAACTTTTCTATATCCGCATATCACACACTCACAAACTGAAAACATAAAGTGTGTACAACTCATTGGTCACTTTCATTTGTAGCTTTAGTATCGCAGCAAAGTTGGTTCCTGTTTCATTCACGTGTTTGGCCATAATCGCATGGGTCAAACAAAAACACCCTAACGACAAATAGTACCTCCAACAATGCAGGTGATGGCTCCAATTGCAACAAGTTGAAGGAGACGTCATCAAAAACTACATGACATCATTTTTGTTATAGTTCTAGCAGTCGACATGTAATCTCAAGTCAGAGAATTTTTATAACTATGATGCAACACTTTAAAAGGTGGTGACCAACAATGGTCACCAACTTGACAAAAGTGATCCCCTTGAACGCGCCGAATGCGACAGTTGCCGGTAACCATAGCAAATGAAATAAGTAAACATTATCAACGTGCTAAAAAATAATCGCTATAACAGCATAGGAATGCATAAAAACATATTTACACGCAACAGAAATAATTTACCATAAAAAGTATTAGAAAATAATGATTTTTATTGTTAAACGTGACTATCAGTTTACACTGTTAACCAGCTAGCTAGTGGAATGGTATCAAATACAGCAAACACATGGTGTCCATGTTTTTGATGCCATTCCAAACTCCAAACTAACCATTATGAGTCATCCTCCCCTCAGCAGCCTCCTGTGGTGCTGATGTATCACCATGCAAGCTTCATTTTGTACTGTGATTGGTCAACAACGACGGCACCGCTTAAAAAATAGAACAGAATCCTATTTTCTCCTCCTCAGCTGAGTGGCTTCCACTGGCACAAGCATCACCGGGGTGGAGATGTTATTTCCTACCCTCACCACCCGGGGGCAGCCCGTCAGAAAGTTCAGGACCCAGTTGCACAGGGCGGGGTCGAGACCCGGGGTCTCGAGTTTAATGACGAGTTTGGAGGGTACTATGGTGTTAAATGCTAAGACGTAAGCGATGAACAGCATTCTTACATAGGTATTCCTCTTGTCCAGATGGGTTAGGACAGTGTGCAGTGTGATTGCGATTGCATCGTCTGTGGACCTATTGGGACGGTAAGCAAATTGGAGTGGGTCTAGGGTGTCAGGTAGGGTGGAGGTGATATGATCCTTGACTAGTCTCTCAAAGCACTTCATGATGATGGAAGTGATAGTCGTTTAGCTCAGTTACCTTTGCTTTCTTGGGAACAGGAACAATGGTGGCCCTCTTGAAGCATGTGGGAAAAGCAGACTGGGATACGAATTGATTGAATATGTCCGTAAACACACCAGCCAGCTGGTCTGCGCGTGCTCTGAGGATGCGGCTAGGGATGCCGTCTGGGCCGGCAGCCTTGCGAGGGTTAACACGTAATATTTTACTCACGTTTGGCTGCGGTGAAGGAGAGCCCACAGGTTTTGGTAGTGGGCCGTGTCAGTGGCACTGTATTGTCCTCAAAGTGAGCAAATAAGTTGTTCAGTTTGTCTGGGATGGAGAAGCTGGGGGCCATGGTCAGCCTCACATCAGGGTGCCGGACTCAGTCTAATGGGCAGGTGGAAAGGACCAATCAGGAGCTGGGGAGGTTCCTAAGGAGTCACAGCCAGGAAAGGCAGGGGGAGTGGGCCTGGTTTCTTCCCTGGGCGGAATACGGCAAAAATCCTTCACTCATCCCTCGAGCTGACTCCCTTCCAGGGTAACCTGGGATGTCAGCCGGCCCTGGCTCCGTGGACTCCAAGCCAGACCAAGGCCCCTGCAGTTGACAAGTAGTTCCGGCTCACAGAGGTGTGGAACGCTGCCCACGTGAGGCTTCTCTTGTTTTGTAATGCTCCATGTTTAAACTCACCATCTGCACCTGCTTCCTGACTACCTGCGTCTTTGTTACAATTCCCCAACGTGGGGACAAATGTGGAGACCCCCACCCCCTGATTAAAAAAACTAAAACATTTATTGTGAAAAACATATATATATATTTTTTAAATATCTGGGGGTTTTGGTCGGCTGTATCTAGGCTCTGTAGTAGTCAAATCGTTTTTGACACCTTTATCTGAATCCCACAGTTTTTACCTCTCCAAGAGTAAGAAATATTGAGTGTCATAAAAGGGACTATTGGAGTTTATACTAAGACGAAATGCAACATAGCAATCAATGTCTACTACTTCATAGGCTTTATCCAGTGTACAGCAAGGGTTCCAACATTTCAAGTGGGCAGTAGGATAATTCTCAGTCGAGGGACACTCCATTATGAGACTTATAGTTTTGAAATCTAAATTTACTTTGAGGGTAGTATAAAATATTATGCATCGTTTAGAAAATTCCACCAGAGGTGGTCAGTTTAACAGATTTTAAAAGATGATTTATGCTAGACTTGAAAATGTGATCCGCGTGTGACACAATTGCAGCGCCTCCAGAGGCTTTCGCTGCCAAATCAAGGCCCGTACTGCATTGTCGTGTGCCTCTCAAATGTTGTAATAATGTGGAGGGCTCCACATGATTGGTTAACTGTAGGAGTGGGCGGTGTGTCCTGTATAAACAGAAACTCACTTCCTTGACAATTTCCTTCACAACAGCCCTGCTCCGCGAAGCACAAGAAGTATGATGCAGAGGCCACATCACAGTAAATGTAGTGCGGCAAAGCAGACTCCAGAATGACCATAAATCGGCTTTTATTACTGACATCCCCCTCACGTACCTAAAAAGAAACTGACAGGGAAACAAGAGAAACTCATTCAAGCCCACTATTAATCTTCCTAAAACAGAGGGATGTATACTTTGCTAAACTGAGCAGAATAAGGGACAGCCCACATCGGTGAGAGCTGAAGGGATGGAAAAATGTCCTTCTTAGTGGATAACTACCACCCCCTTGTGGTTGGAATTGAATTGTGCCACTGGAAAATAAACAATGTACTTACTGTGTCTGCTGATACTTTATGTAACCAGCCATCTGCCATGTAAAAATGCCAAAAGGTAATTTATTTGCGCCATACAATGCAACGTTCATGCGAATCTTCATTGAATGGATTTCGATTTTAGACAAGGAATATAATGTTTGGTGGTACATACCCAAAAGGAGCAGTTTCACTTCTCTCGCCGCCTTCTCTAAACTAAAGCTGAAAAGAAATGGGTCTTGTGCCTTTTTAGGGATGAAACTGCAAAGGCAAAACTTACTTAACTTACTTAACTCAGGTGCATAGGAATGCCCTGCAAGGCCCACCCAATCAGATTGAGCAAAAACAAAAATACATTAAATACACATTTTTTATTACTACCTCATCTAACATTATCTTAAATAATCCTCTTCCTCATCTTGACCCCCCTTCTAGCTCTGACTCTGATGATAGCTACTTTACTGAGAAGAAATGTACTTTCTATGCCCGTGATATGTGGTTGCACTAACTGTAAGTCACTCTGGATAAGAGCATCTGCTAAATGACTAAAATGTCAAATGCAAATGTATTATGAAAAAATTACATACACATTTCTGGCTATGCCCCTGACTTTTACTTTTTATTTTATGTTAGATGTGTTGGATGCCTCCGGGTTCATTCAAATGGCAGGCATGGCTTGAACGAGCTGAAGAGAGAAACCGACTGAAATGCTGGGCTGACTTTATACATTTCTACCACAAGATGGAAGCACATGATGGGTAAGTGATGACAAAGATGAGTTATTATTGCTTTTAATGATGTCATCCTGTTAGCGCACAATAGCCTGTCCAGCATGGGCCAACCTACCTTGTCTTAGTGAAGCAGTATCAGTGAAGTGCCCAGTACACCTACAGAACCACACGCAATTTTGGCTTCCTGCCCTCAAGACTCCTGTAGTCTGAGCCACCTGGCATAAAATTGTGTGCAATTCATGTCACAGTATTAATGCAGTGTAGTACATTGAGTTTTAAAGTGTGTGTACTGTGTAGTGTTTGGGAACGTTATGATCATATGATCATCGTATTTGTGCCAGCTCCCTGGTACATATCTAGAGGCCACTAGAATTGTGTGTATGTGTGTGTGTGTGTGTGCATGCCCCTTCGGCGTGCATGTGTTTGTGTCTTGGTGTGTTACTGTCAGTTTGTTAGCTGTCTATTCCACCATAACTCTCAATTAAGGGAAAATCCATCACGGTCTATTCCGAGGGCTCTAATCCAATCAGAGCATTACAATGTTTGGGAAAACATCAGGCAGAAACATAAATGGTAGCCCTCTTTTGTGTATGCAACATTACACTAGCCACTGACTGTAGTAGGGGACAAGATAAAAGGGTGGATGTCACACAGGGGTGGAGAAAGAGTCACTAATATAGCTGTTTTAAGTGCGTAGGCCCCTGCTGTACACCTACAGTACCCTGTAGGCCAGGGGTGGACAACTTGCAACTCTTTTGTTGGCCTGCGGACACATTTTTTATTTTTTTTGTTTTTTTGAGAAGTCAGTAGGGGTCTCAATTTACTATTGAGAGTTAGAATAATATAATACACAAGGTGCAATTTCTAAATGTGGTTGTGCATCAGCAGTCATTTAATTAGCCCATATCAGCTAATTGGTAAGTTAGTCTAGCGGCCAGCTTTCTAATCTTACAGTAAGGATGGTCGATTTTATCGACCGCGGTGGGGCTAATCATATTAAAAACTGCAAATATTTGTCTCCACCTTATGGTAAAATGTGTAGAATTGCAGGAAATCATGAGGGGGACCACTAAAATGTTTTGCTCGCAAGGTGGGGGACCCACGAGCCACTGCGGCAACCACATGATGAGTTCCGGTTTTTTTGTGGCGCAGAGGGCACTTAAACAAACGGCCCCCTACTCTGTAGACCGACAATCCTGTTGGTGTGTTCGCTCTCTTAGGGGCACTGAATGGAGGTCTTTGTGATGTGGTGAGTAATGTCGGTTAAAAACGTTGAACAAACTCTGTTGAAAACAAACATTTCGCCGCGAGCCTTCGCAGCGAGCCGCGAGTCTTGTTGTATGCATCTCAGGTGAAGGGGGATAGAAGTGACAGGAGAGAATTAAACTACGTACTTAAAACAGCTACAGTATACATGTACTTGGCCTGAAATGAATGACACAGCCTCACATTAATAGGCAACACATCTGACATTGCTGTGATGTGTTCATTTTGAGTACACCCCGGGTGGCAACTCTGTCACTGACCTATCTCTCCACCTGTGTTTACCTATCTCTCCACCTGTGTTGACCTATCTCTCCACCTGTGTTGACCTATCTATCCACCTGTGTTGACCTATCTCTCCACCTGTGTTGACCTATCTCTCCACCTGTTTTCTTTCTCTTTCTCTCTCTCTTCTCTTAGAACAGTCTACAGAAGCATTCATTCATCCACCTCCTGTGTCCCTTTCCTCTCTCTGATGCCCAAAGACATTGTACCAAGTTGGGTCAGAGCCCTTCTCGCAAGCAAGGGGGGAGGCCGATGACATAAGAGCATCAGACTAACTCCTTGAATGGCATACTCCTTGAAGTTTGCAGTCTAAAAAACACTATTTTGCTTAAAATGTATTTTTCTTACCCTTAAGTGGATGTACATTACTGTATTTATACTTGGGATATTGTTTTTCAACAGGAAAGGTTCAAATATAGCTGGAGTGTGTCTTTAACCCTCCACTGCAGTAGCTAACTGCAGGCACCAAACTGCTGTATCAGCCATTCCTCTTTATATACATAGCTGGGACAGGAGGAACAAAGAGGGGCATGTTTACATGTGAGCGTGCCTGCATTTGTGCATTCGTTCTTGTGTTCATTTTGTATACTGAACAAAAATATAAACGCAACATGCAACAATTTGAAAGATTTTATTGAGTTCATAGAAGGAAGTCAGTCAATTGAAATAGTCAGTATACATGCATGTGTATGTACTTCGTTTGTTATAATTATAAATGAAATAGTGTCGATGTTTTCCATGTAAAATTCAAAGCCATAACACAACCAATACCTTGCAGGATGTGTGTGTTTTGTCTGATTTAGTATGTAGGATTGTTATCCATTCCTAATCAATGCCATCCGTTCCAATAATTAATTGATGAATACTGCGCACAGGTGGAATGCGCGCATTCCTGTTCATAAATCGAGAGCGCGTGTCCCTGCAAGGTGGACGGGCACTTTACACAACATCTTCTCTGGAACAAAGACGTATGGAGGCTGACTAATGCTGGTGTTTTGGTACGGTTTTGGTACGGTCTTGGGGGTGGGAGGGGAGGGGCAACCACTCCGAAGTAGATAACCATAGCATGTATTACCTTATCTCTTCATTATGAATGACGTCATGTGATTGAAGAGGTCGATCTGGTTTGAAGGGGGCGTGTTCTGCGCGTGCTGTCCACATTGACTGACACCCATGCTCACAGATTAAAGGTTTAAAGATACTGTCATTAAAATAAAATGACTTAACTTGACTTAAAGACTTCACTATTTCATTATAATATTTGGTAGAATGCATGTCATTTAGGTTATGAATGAAGTATAGGCTAATACCCAACACAAGGAAAACAAACACCTACTTGCATATGCCTAAATTGTTACATATGTGTAGGCCTATGTCAGTTGTTACATTCTAACAGTGCACCACAACGGAAGTGGAAATAATGCTACATATGTCAACCATACCTTAACAAGTATTGTCATAATGTAGCCTTTGTCATTAGTCTATGAATTATATTTCCAAAAGGAGCAATATAATTATTTGGAATTCAATGTAAATGTCCTCTATCCACGGTTGAATTTCTTTGTGTCCTTATCATTGTACAATAATATTTTGATGATATGTCTGTCTATTTCTGGATCCCTCAACATGCCAGGACATGTGTCCCTTCCACAAATTGCTTGCCTGGATATGCCTGCGCGCACATAGGCTACTGTATCTTGGAGGGTGTCTCTTTAAAAGGCGGAAGGGGTGGCCTTTACAGTGGTAATGTTAGTCTTATCTAGCCACCACTATTGCTGCTGTTGCTGTATAACTTTGAGCTTGTTGAGGGCTGTCACATGACGGAATGTGCTAAGTAGATAGATATGTGTATATGCGTGCAGCAGAAGAGATCGCGAGTATGATGTGGCGTTTCGTTTTCCATACCAACTGAGCTGCGTTCGTCAGTAAAGGCGACTTTTTGAGAAACGGAGCATTCTAATTTCCGTTCCTTTTCGTTTTTCGATCCTCACTGACAACAATACGCAGCGTTCCTGTATCCAGTCTAATTTTAAAAGGGACTTTAGAGTGAAAGGGAATTTGGCAAGATGGCAGCAATGACAGGGATAGGACTATGCAGGAATTAATCGCTTCCATCACCATAGCGCGCAGTGACTGAACGCTTTTATCCGTGGTGGACAGCTTCAGTGTGATGACGTTTTACCAGGTTCTCCGTGGCAATTGACGAGGAGGTTCAAATTGGTGTATTCACTTGCCTTGCATCAATGCGGGATTTGATCTTGAACGCGCAAGGTAGGAATGTGCAATCCGCTCATTGATGAACGAACTCGGGCTACACAGTAGATTACTCGTGAACGAACTGTAGGCATTGTACTGTTGTTATCAACATTGCTCCAGGCGAGGAGAAATACTACGAATATGCAGGCAAGGAGAAATACGACGAATATGCAGCAACCCGTTTTGAACTGTTGCGATTGTCAAATGTAAAGTCCCTGTGGCTTGCATATGGAGCCAGGGAGAATAGTAATCGTTTAATAGTTATGGTGCTAAGACATTTATAATGGTCCACGAGTAATACGATTAAAATATATCCTGATCAGCATAGCGGTGCTTTTTTTTTTGCTACTAGAGGATTTTCTCAATTCACGCGGAGTTGATAGTGACCCTTGGGGACTGCTGGTCTGGAATAGCAACAAAGGCGGGGGGCGCGCATTCATGGAATGCGAATTTGACAACTCTCCACTACTTATCTACTGACCTTATCAGCGGGCAGCAGGGACGTGCAAGTGACTGAAGGAGAGATGGCCGAGGTTCCAGCCCCCAGCATTCACACTGAGTTGAACGTGGCCATAGACCCAGACTTCGAGCCACAAAAACGGCCACGATCGTGCACATGGCCGTTGCCCCGACCCGAGTCCAATTCTGGCAAACCAGAGAGCAACGACACTGACATTATACCTGAGGAAGACGATGAAGAAGAGGAACAACATGCCACTTCCATGGCCATCAACGTCAATGGCACCAGCCCCTGCCTGGGAGCAGACGACCAGAACAGCAACAGCCCTTCGGCCGAAGGACTGCTGTCCAGACAGGAAAATGGAGGCTCCCCTCTCCCCTCCCAGTCCCCCACTGCCACTTCTGGCACAGTCAGCACCAGCAGCCCGGGGGCGCAGACTGCACGGAAGTCCTCGTCGCGCAGAAACGCGTGGGGGAATCTCTCATATGCTGACCTGATAACCAAAGCCATAAGCAGCACGCCAGACAAGAGATTGACTCTGTCTCAGATTTATGAGTGGATGGTGAGATGTGTGCCGTACTTCAAAGACAAAGGTGACAGTAACAGCTCAGCTGGGTGGAAGGTAAGCACAAACGTTTTCCTCATCTCCTCATTCATTCCCCCTTCCTCCTTTCCCCTGTCATCAAAACAAAAACAATAACAAGAAACACATGTCTAGAGAGTTTGTGCTTTTGGATGTTCCCTGGCTTTGTTTATAAACATACACACACTGTCATTCTCTCTCTCTCTATTTCCCGCATTTGGAATTGAGAAAAACAAAACAACACAAAACTTTGTATCAGCAAGTGAGTCCGGACTGTCTGTAGCTTATTTAGAGAGACTTTAATCAAATGAGTTTACGACGCACAGAGATTGATACAATTAGGCTACATAAATCATTAGACTGTACAGTCCTACAATTAATCAACATTTAAGAGTAAAGAACAAAACATGATTGTGCACCTGACCATTGCCCCGACCCGAGTCCAATGCTGGGAAACCAGAGAGCAACGACACTGACATTATACCAGAGGAAGAGGACGACGAAGAGGAACAACATGCCACTTCCATGGCCATCAACGTCAATGGCACCAGCTCCAGCCAGACAGTCAGTTCAAAATGATATTTATATATTTGTTTTGTACATCTTAGGCTAATGCCTGCGATCCTCTGGGTCAGGTAGGCTACTGTAGGCCTACTATCAATGTTGTTAAAACTGCCGTTGGGGAATTACATAACGACTTGGAATGCTGCGGGCTCGGGTGAACAGCCTGGGGTAAGACTACCTTCAATGGGGACGCTATGTTTGCAAACTGCCGAGGGATTGGACGCATGATGTCATGGATCAAAACTCACTGTGTCGGGGGCCGTGGAACTTGCCTCGTTGACCGAAAAGGCCATATATTCTCACGAGGGGATGAGTTATCTGTGCTCAGGCGGCAAAGGGGGCAGCTGGAGTAGGCCTATGTGCAGCTCATGGAATATTGGGCTTGGAGGGCCTGGTGGGTAGGGTACTCATGTTTCAGTGGACATTAAAAAAACTGGAAGAGGCAGGATGCATGGACAGATGTCGTTACTACATGATCCCCCATGGTTATGCCTTTTATAGTTCTGTAATTTTGCTTTTCAATCACACAGATCAATCAGCCGGCCAGGACAATGTAGTTCAATATAAGACAACCAACGACACCAGCTTTAAGGTATCAACATGTAATGGCTACTGGCATTAGGAAAACATCCAATGAAACTAAAGACCAGCTTTAGTGGCAGGTGTTCAACAAGGCAACCATGGTGTTTTCACCCGCGTTCAGTTTGTGATTTCACTGTAAGTTGGGGTCCAGGACAGAGTGGTTAGTTTGTCGTCTTAGGTTTCATACAGGTCAGATGGGAGAGCTGGCTTTGTTGAGTAGATTTGGTCGGCAGATCCTAATAATCCCTGTTGGTTTTTCTCCTCTCACTGAATTGACGTCACTCAGCAGACTCTGGGTCATGTCTTATGAAGGATATCAATTATACATTTTTCCCATTCAAGGCTCTTGACACATGCATAGGTAAATAGAGTGCCAAAAAACATATTTGCATTATGTAGATCAGAGCTACTTACAAAAAAAATGTATGTCACTTTTTTTTTCTAGCTTTCAATTAGGCACATTCTTCTCTTCCTTTCCCTTGCAACTCTTCCCCGGATTCTTTGTGTACAAGAGAAAGTAGTGCACTATGTTTTCTGTTAATATACCCGGTAAAAAATAATGGTTAATAAACAACTCTAAGGGGGCCAATATAAAATCTGGGATTTTTTTTAATTTTTTTAAATATTTTCCAAAATTCTGTTTTCTGTTTTATTTTTCCTGGTTTTAGATTGTTCGTTTGTATTTTTTTGGGGGGTGGTTGTTGTCCTTGATGATCTTTATGGCCTTCCTGTGACATCGGGTGGTGAAGGTGTCCTGGAGGACAGGTAGTTTGCCCCCGGTGATGCGTTGTGCAGACCTCACTACCCTCTGGAGAGCCTTACGGTTGTGGGAGGAGCAGTTGCCGTACCAGGCGGTAATACAGCCCGACAGGATGCTCTCGATTGTGCATCTGTAGAAGTTTGCGAGTGCTTTTGGTGACAGTCCGAATTTCTTCAGCCTCTTGAGGTTGAAGAGGCGCTGCTGCGCCTTCTTCACAATGCTGTCTGTGTGGGTGGACCAATTCAGTTTGTCTGTGATGTGTACGCAGAGGAACTTAAAACCTACTACCCTCTCCACTACTGTTCCATCGATGTGGATAGGGGGGTGTTCCCTCTGCTGTTTGTTGAAGTCCACAATCATCTCCTTAGTTTTGTTGATGTTGAGTGTGAGGTTATTTTCCTGACACCACACTCCGAGGGCCCTCGCCTCCCTGTAGGCCGTCTCGTCGTTGTTGGTAATCAAGCCTACCACTGTTGTGTCGTCCGCAAACTTGATGATTGAGTTGGAGGCGTGCGTGGCCACGCAGTCGTGGGTGAACAGGGAGTACAGGAGAGGGCTCAGAATGCACCCTTGTGGGGCCCCAGTGTTGAGGATCAGCGGGGTGGAAATGTTGTTGCCTACCCTCACCACCTGGGGGCGGCCCGTCAGGAAGTCCAGTACCCAGTTGCAGAGGGCGGGGTCGAGACCCAGGGTCTCGAGCTTGATGACGAGCTTGGAGGGCACTATGGTGTTAAATGCCGAGCTGTAGTCGATGAACAGCATTCTCACATAGGTATTCCTCTTGTCCAGATGGGTTAGGGCAGTGTGATTGAGATTGCATCGTCTGTGGACCTATTTGGGAGGTAAGCAAATTGGAGTGGGTCTAGGGTGTCAGGTAGGGTGGAGGTGATATGGTCCTTGACTAGTCTCTCAAAGCACTTCATGATGACGGAAGTAAGTGCTACGGGGCGGTAAGTTTAGCTCAGTTACCTTAGCTTTCTTGCGAACAGGAACAATGGTGGCCCTCTTGAAGCATGTGGGAACAACAGACTGGGATAGGGATTGATTGAATATGTCCGTAAACGCACCAGCCAGCTGGTCTGTGCATGCTCTGAGGGCGCGGCTGGGGATGCCGTCTGGGCCTGCAGCCTTGCGACGGTTGACATGTTTAAATGTCGGCTGCAGTGAAGGAGAGTCCGCATGTTTTAATTGCGGGCCGTGTCAGTGGCACTGTATTGTCCTCAAAGCGGGCAAAAAAGTTATTTAGTCTGCCTGGGAGCAAGACATCCTGGTCCGTGACTGGGCTGGTTTTCTTTTTGTAATCCGTGATTGACTGTAGACCCTGCCACATACCTCTTGTGTCTGAGCCGTTGAATTGAGATTCTACTTTGTCTCTATACTGACGCTTAGCTTGTTTGATTGCCTTGCGGAGGGAATAGTTACACTGTTTGTATTCGGTCATGTTTCCGGTCACCTTGCCCTGATTAAAAGCAGCTTTCAGTTTCACGCGAATGCTGCCATCAATCCACGGTTTCTGGTTTGGGAATGTTTTAATCGTTGCTATGGGAACGACATCTTCAACGCACGTTCTAATGAACTCGCTCACCGAATCAGCGTATTCGTCAATGTTGTTGTCTGACGCAATACGAAACGTATCCCAGTCCACATGATGGAAGCAGTCTTGGAGTGTGGAATCAGATTGGTCGGACCGGCGTTGAACAGACCTCAGCGCGGGAGCTTCTTGTTTTAGTTTCTGTCTGTAGGCAGGGATCAACAAAATGGAGTCGTGGTCAGCTTTTCCGAAAGGAGGGCGGGGCGGAAGTTAGAATAGCAGTGATCCAAGGTTTTTCCAGCCCTGGTTGCGCAATCGATATGCTGATAAAATTTAGGGAGTCTTGTTTTCAGATTAGCCTTGTTAAAATCCCCAGCTACAATGAATGCAGCCTCCGGATAAATGGACTCCAGTTTGCAAAGAGTCAAATAAAGTTCGTTCAGAGCCATCGATGTGTCTGCTTGGGGGGGGAATATATACCGCAGTGATTATAATCGAAGAGAATTCCCTTGGTAGATAATGCAGTCGACATTTGATTGTGAGGAATTCTAAATCAGGTGAACAGAAGGACTTGAGTACCTGTATGTTGTTATGATCACACCACGTCACGTTAACCATGAAGCATACGCCCCCGCCCCTCTTCTTACCAGAAAGATGTTTGTTTCTGTCTGCGCGATGCGTGGAGAAACCAGCTGGCTGCACCGATTCCGATAGCGTCTCTCCAGTGAGCCATGTTTCCGTGAAGCAAAGAACGTTAGTCTCTGATGTCCCTCTGGAATGCTACCCTTGCTCGGATTTCATCAACCTTGTTGTCAAGAGACTGGAGAGGACTTTTTAATCTGTTGTGACCAATCCTTGGTACTCCTACCCTACCAGGTGTATTGGCGAGAAAAATGCTAGGGAGTGGTGCACGATGTGCCCGTCTCCGGAGTCTGACCAGAAGACCGCTCCGTTTCCCCCTTTTACGAAGTCGTTTTTTTTGGGTCGCCATTCCGTTGTCCTGGGTGAAAGGCAGAACACAGGATCCGCTTCGCGAAAGTCATATTCTTGGTCGTACTGATGGTGTGTTGACGCTGCTCTTATGTTCAGTAGTTCTTCTCAACTGTATGTAATGAAACCTAAGATGACCTGGGGCTACTAATGTAAGAAATAACATGTAAACAAAAAACTGCATAGTTTCCTAGGAACGCGAAGCGGCGCCGGAACTGGCTACACACGGAGTGATAGACAAATGCGCACACCACACATACAGACGGGTGATATTGCTGTTAGGTTTGGCTTTTTAAGCCAATAGTGGCTAAGCAGGGGTGGTATAATGTCACTTGTTTGTGAGCATGCGGTGTTGGAGCATGCGGTGTTGGATTCTTGTGAGATTTTTTTTTATTGAATATCCAAAACATAAAATATACTTGCAGTGAAGCCGCTCAACAACTACATCACACCAGTCATCCAATAGACTCTCATTCAGAGCGACACACAGAAGCATCCAGGGTCAATGCCCTGCTCAAGGGCACGTTGACAGATCTCCCACCAGGCCAAAAAACATGAACCCTCCAAGATCCCCCCCACAGTTCCCCAATAGCTGTCCCTCAACACAGAGAGAGAGAGAGAGAGAGAGAGAGAGAGAGAGAGAGAGAGAGAGAGAGAGAGAGAGAGAGAGAGAGAGAGAGAGAGAGAGAGAGAGAGAGAGAGAGAGAGAGAGAGAGAGAGAGAGAGAGAGAGAGAGAGAGAGAGAGAGAGAGAGAGAGAGAGAGAGAGAGAGAGAGAGAGAGAGAGAGAGAGAGAGAGAGAGAGAGAGAGAGAGAGAGAGAGAGAGAGAGAGAGAGAGAGAGAGAGAGAGAGAGAGAGAGAGAGAGAGAGAGAGAGAGAGATTATTTGAATGATAGTGTGGGTATATGCATGTGTACAAACACCTGCACGGCATCCGCCTCAGGCAAACCGGCATTAGTTGTAAAAACACTGCCCCTCGGTGTCATTCAAACATACTTTTTATTTTGACTTTATTTAAAAAAAATCTTTGGCCATCAATTCTATCTCCCGCACAGCAACTCCGCAGTTGTCAACATCCTAGTCCTCAAATGAAACTGGAATACTTTCCTATTTATGCTATTTTTATTCCTCTGCCAGATCCTTTATATTGGGCAGATAGACCAGTTCCCTACATCCCCTCCTGCTGCCACCTGCCTCCTCCATTTTTGGGGTAATGCTTTAATCAACTGGGTGTACTCTTGGATTGAGCAGACCTTCCCGTACAATTCTGATAACTACCATTCCAATTTACAATATAATTTATGAACAAAATACACTTTTCAAACATCTTTCCCATAAATACAAAAAAGTATCATTTTCAATTAATCGAAAATGAGACATGGCAATCTGGATGATCTTTTCTTAGTAATCTACCTGAGAACCATGTTGTGGAAATTTCCTGTATTTACCAAATCATGAGAGAAAACCACACACAAGTCAGAGTTATCATAAAGTCCATCTTTAATTATATGAGCTCCATCACAACCCTGTGACTCTCAGAACAATTCAGTGTTTATCAATGAATTCTCTGAGAGTCCTTACACATTGCAACTGAGATCCTTTATAGCAAAGACACACATAGCCAGACAGCATTGGCCATAAATTATCGTTCAGCTTTGTCTCCTAAACTATGTGCGTTTTTCGCTCTCAGAACCATAAAACAAAACCTATCAACAGGCATATATCAAATACCCCCTCCTTGACAAGATCACAGACACACAGTGACTGGCACACAGGCATTGCGGAGCCAAGAGATACACGCTTGACCTCTCCCCTCTCTGCGGCCCAAGTAACTTAGTCCTGACAGAGTACAGATAACTGCAAATGACGAACAGTATTATACAAAAATAAACATTCTGATGAGAAGTAACTCACAAGCATATAATGAATATAAAACATCTTATCTATGTTACCAACTAATTCTGATTATTCTCCAACAACCATTTAGGGTAAAACTTTTGATTAAGTGAAGCTTTTAGAGAGAGGTTTAGTGCTTTTATATTTAATAATCTCAACCCACCCAATTCATATTCATTATATAGATGGGCTCATTTGATTTTTCCTGGTTTAGAGTTCCAGATAAAGCAACATATTGTTTTGCTCATATGATTTGAAAAATGAATAATCAGGAGTAGGCAGCACCATAAGTAAGTGAGTAAACTGATATATGACCAAGGAGTTAATCAGGGCAATTTTTCCATTAATAGACAGGTATTTACCTCTTCAGGATCTTGTCTATTTTTAAAAGCTTTCTATTGAAATTCATTGTGGAGAGCTTACTTGTGAGATTTGTTTATGACAGTTTGGTATGGAACACATGACAAATTGCATGTACTTTTTGAATTGTTTGGCAAGCTACTCATAGGTGAGCTACTGGTAGCTCGTGGTTGACCTGTTGGAGACCCCTGATGTAGATAATCAATCACATTTAGTGCAGTCATGGAGATCATCCATCTTTCATTGAACAGAGTTATGAGTAGGTTGGGAAATGTAAAAATTCAGCAGTGATTACCCGTCGGTCATGTTTTGAGCCCTACCTGTTGCCTGTTTTTCATGTTATTTTAGAATCAATACGTGTAACAAATCAGTTTGCAAACAATAGAAAAGTATATAAACTCTGCAAAAAAAGAAACGTCCCTTTTTCAGGACCGTGTCTTTCAAAGATAATTAGTAAAAATCAAAATGACTTCACAGATCTTCATTGTATAGAGTTTAAACACTGTTTCCCATGCTTGTTCAATTACCCATAAACAATTAATGAGCATGCACCTGTGAAATGGTCGTTAAGACTCTAACAGCTTACAGACGGTTGGCAATTAAGGTCACAGTTATGTACACCTAGGACTCTAAAGAGGCCTTTCTACTGACTCTGAAAAACACCAAAAGAAAGATCCCCAGGGTCCCTGCTCATCTGCATGAATGTGCCTTTGGCATGCTGCAAGTAGGCATGAGGACTGCAGATGTGGCCAGGGCAATAAATTGCAATATCCACACTGTGAGACGCCTAAGACAGCGCTACAGGAAGGACAGCTGATCGTACTCGCTGTGGCAGACCACGTGTAACAACATCTGCACAGGATCGGAACATCCGAACATCACCCCTGCGGGACAGGTACATGATGGCAACAACAACTGCCAGAGTTACACCAAGAACATACAATCCTTCCACCAGCGCTCAGACTGTTCGCAATATGCTGAGAGAGGCTGGACTGAGGGCTGGTAGGCCTATTGTAAGGCAGGTCCTCACCAGACATCACCGGCAACAACATCGCCTATGGGCACAAACCCACAGTTGGTGGACCAGACAGGACTGGCAAAAAGTACTTTCACCGACGAGTCGCGGTTTTGTCTCACCAAAAATGTATTGTTTACTGCTGCATTAATAATGAAATATGCCAGAGAGGTGTGTATACTGTAGCTAAGAAAGTAATACTAAGTGTAGGTCATGTAGTAAGCTGTTAGGAGCCCATTTGGTCCCTCTCATAATTCAGCCTACTGTTCTAATTTGGTGGTGCACATCTAGTCTATAGCCTGTTTTAGAGAAATGTCATCATTGAATATAGTAAGAGCTTTCATTGTCTGCTTATATGCTCCCTTTACTTATCCTTCGGTACTGACTTGGTGTACAGGAAGAATACTATAAGAACGACCCTTGTTCTGATTTCTGTTGCTGTACATTTCAAAAGTGCTGAACAAATAGTTATATTGACTACGTCAGTCTTAGCTTGCTCTTAATCAATATTAAGGATAGCCTCTTCTCCTCTCATTCCCTTATGTCATAGTTTGTACATCTCAATTGTCAGTAGAAACCACATTTGTACACATTAGATCTGGTAATTCAGAGAAAAAAAAATGGTACCAATGTATTATGCCATGCCAGGTGCAATTTAGATTTTAGCCAGTAGATGGCAGTAGTGCACGCGCAAAGTTTTAGACCGATCCAATGAACCATTGTATTTCTGTTCAAAACCATGACTACCCAAACGTGCCTAATTTGTTTATTAGTAACTTTTCATGTTCAAAACTGTGCACTCTCCTCAAAAATGTGCATGTTATTCACCATAATAGCTCATGTAAATTGGACAGTGCGGTTAGATTTACAAGAATTTAAGCTTTCTGCCAATATCACATATGTCTATGTCCTGGGAATTTTTTTTGTTACTTACAAACTCATGCTAATCGCATTAGCCTATGTTAGCTCAACTGTCCCGCAGTGGACCCACCAACCCTGAAGAAGTTTTAAGCAAGTCAGCCATATCAGCTATGGCGGTAAATGAGGCTGAATGAACTGTTTTGCTCCCAGTAAGGAAGGCTCCGCTGATAACCAGGTGTAGTGGTGGTAAGCATTCATTCCATGGTGCTGAAAAGAAAGCTCTGCTGTTGGGACAGCTTTATGTAAGGATCTAATAACTTGTGGGCATTGTTTGTCACCGTTATGGTGCAATTCATGTATTGTTTTGTGTTGTGTAGTGGCTTTGCTGGCATGTATCCCACGTATATTTTTTGGGGAGTTTGCCCCACCAAGATTTACTTGCTAAAATCGCCACTGAAAGTCAGTCTTTCTTGCTAACAATTCCAGGGTAGACTATGGTTGCTCCACAGGGAATGTAACAGCTTGACTCCTGTCTGGAGGGAGAGGTCTAGTTTGGAGTTGCTCCTCCATGGAGTTGATCACAGACTACAGTTTTTTTTTTTAAATGAACCTCTGACTCCTTGAAGTCGCTGTGCTGAAATCCATACATTTAAAAAAAATCAAATACAACCACCGACTTTCTTCATTGTTGTTGCTCTAAGATGTCAACTCAGCACGAATGTGCATGTGCCAATTGAATCTCAACAAGGAAACAGTTGGTGGTTGTATTTGATAAAGTATGGATTTCAGCAAACAAAGAAAGGCACGCAACAATAGAGAACAGTAAAGTCAGAGTTTAATTTCAAAACCTCTAGTCTCCTTTCAACTCCATGGAGGAGTTGAGGTACTTCACAAAGTTTGGAGCTGCTGTTGAAATGTGTGCTAAGTGTAGCTATGGTATGGCAGAACAAAGGGAGAGCGAGAGAGACCAAAATAGGGCCTGTAAACATGCCTGAAGTAAGGGTAAGTGTGTGTGTGTGTGTGTGTGTGTGTGCCTTTTTCTCTGTGTGTGTGTACATGTGACTGTGTGTGGTTAAAGTGTGTCTGTGTTCCTAGCGCTGCTCCAGTGAACTTTGGGCCCCTGTGTTACTTAAGCCTGATGCAACAAGCAGCCAGGCAGCTCAGAGTCTAGACCCCCTCAACAGCTGCAGAGCAGAGGCCCATTCTCAGGCTCGGTTATGTCACTGATGCGGAGCAAGGAGATAAACATATACATACATACATACATACGCATCCATACATGCAGTGCCTTGCAAAAGTTTTCATCCCCCTTGGCTTTTTTCCTATTTTGTTGCATTACAACCTGTAATTTAAATTGATTTTTATTTGGATTTATTTGGTAGCATCATGTTTTGGGGATATTTTTCATCGGCAGGGACTGGGAAACTGGTCAGAATTGAAGGAATGGTGCTAAAATACAGGGAAATTCTTGAGGGAAACCTGTTTCAGTCTTCCAGAGATTTGAGACTGGGACGGAGGTTCACCTTCCAGCAGGAAAATGACCATAAGCATACTGCTGAAACGACACTCGGGTGGTTTAAGGGGAAATGTTTAAATGTCTTGGAATGGCCTAGTCAAAGCCCACACCCAATCCAATTGAGAATCTGTGTTATGACTTAAAGACTGCTGTACACCAGCAGAACACATCAAACTTGAAGGAGATGGGGCAGTTTTGCCTTGAAGAATGGGCAGAAATCCCAGTGGCTAGATGTGCCAAGCTTATAGAAACATACCCCAAGAGACTTGCAGCTGTAAAAATATTT
The DNA here is from genome assembly GCF_023373465.1 of Oncorhynchus keta. NCBI lineage: Eukaryota > Metazoa > Chordata > Actinopteri > Salmoniformes > Salmonidae > Oncorhynchus > Oncorhynchus keta. Next base: position 44,904,066 of record NC_068439.1, read on the forward strand.
TGCGTCTTCAAAGTGGTAGGCATGTTGTGTAAATCCAAATGATACTACAACCCCCCCAAAAATCTATTTTTAATTCCAGGTTGGCAACAAAATAGGAAAAATGCCAAGGGTGTGATCAGTTTCGCAAGCCACTGTACATACACTGTTGCTAAATAAACACATGCATAAAAACTCACATAGACACACAAATGTATTTGAAGGAAATCCCCCCCCCCCAATGTTCCAGTTCGTACATATGCACTGTGTAGTACATTCCAGACACATGTTAATTATCTTGAAAAACACCTCACGCACACACTCACCTTGGTTCCACTTTCTAGGATTAGTTTGTGTGTGTGTGCTGTATTAAGCTGGAGGGAACATCATTCTTGAAGTACAATTAAACAATAACTCATCCATTCATTTCACAGTCATTTATTACTGTGTTATTGCAGTAATGTCTGTCATAGACTGCATCCCACCTCACCTCCAACCTCCATTTGGTCAGGGGGCATACAGTATATGAAAACGTACCCCAATAAACCAGCAGAGCTAGATGGTGATTATCATTTTAATGGACTTCCTTTCCCTCTCCATGCTGTATGTGTGGATCCTCCAGCCCCAAAATGATTCGTGCTCCTATCAAGATAGGGGGGAAGATGCCACTTGGGGAGGGAGGGAGAAAAATGGAAGAAGGGGATGAACAAAAGCCATTAGGCCTTTATCAGATGTCTTTCTGTGAAGATGGGATGGGAGTATGCTTTGGAGGTTGTTATGGTGCTGACAGCACCCCTTTGCTGTCAGTGTTTGTGTACAAAAGACAGGCTGATGGATTTCATTCTGGAGTCATAGAGACAGGCAATAACAATGAATGTCTATTCTATTGAAAGGCATTTAAATGCAATGCCACTGTGGTGATTTAGCAATGTGACAGGTTGATAGCATATTGTCATGGCTTATATAAGACCAGCAGCATAGAACCACCAACGATATGGGACGCTAGTATAGGTATAACGAGGTTGTAAGAAAAATGTAACCAACCCCTAGTTTGAAACAAATAGGATTTGCACGTGCTTGCACCCTGGCTGAGGGAGCACCATCCATGAAACGTCATAAAGACTCCTTAAAGCAAAATAAATAAAGGAGGAGGGAGAGGAGAGAGTAAATTTAACAAGCTTTGTTCCAAATTGCTGTATTACAGCTGCCCTTTGGCAATGACCCCCAATACACGGGACTCTGGGTGTTTGGGGGGTTAGGGGCACTCGTTTATAGGAACCAATTGCTCCAGGGCTTCTTTCTTTCTCCTTCTCTTCTGAATAGTGTCACACTCTAAACAGTGTGCCTGCATCTATATTACAGACTCACTTTCTATTTCACATTCTAATCAATGGTGCCGTCTAATTGTCTGCCCCAGGGACAAGCTGCATGTTACATTACCAGTTGATAGTTTACATCTATGTTCATGACTGTTGTTTCTGTAGCAGAGTAGGCCTATAATGTCATTGTGTTGTCTTGATGGTGTATGGCTGAAGAGGGGCGGGGACAATGATCTTACTGATGATGAGTTCTTATTGAAAGGTCAGGTAGTGAGAGGGCTTGACATTTACAGAGCTGACCGTTTGATACCGCTCTCTCTTTCTTGCTCGCTCGCTCTTTGTGTACAGTGCATGTGAGTACCCCCCGATTTGTTGCAATTTGAACTGACTGACGAGGGTGCATTAAAAAGTGTAATTTTTTACTGTTCAGTGCAGTAATTTTCCCTTGCCTGGCTACCCAGACTCCATTCTCCAGCTTAAAACCACTCCCTCGTACTTTAGTTTATTCTCCACAATGGGTCTGGAGCTGAGTACCTCCCTGACCCCCCTTCAATGAATGCGAGCACATTCGGGGCAGTCTGGTCAAGAAACTGATGGATTGGGCCAGAACACACGTGGGTAAAGCGATGGTTTGAAATGTCATCATTGGTTAGAGACGATCCAATTGCTGATGACTTTGTTTTGTACAACGCCCCTCGTAACCACAAATGATTTCAATGATGGTAGTCTCAGACCATGTAGCAAATGACAGAACAAGATGAATAATTTCGTGTGAGTCGCCAGGCCAATGTTCCCTATGCTCTCTACTCTAACCCATGTCACACTCTTCTGATCTGCTCTGTTCAAAGCTGCGTCTCAATCATTCAATGTTCTCTGGATGAATTCAGATCACTGTATACATTTTTAAGAGCATGTTCTTGGCTGAAGGGAAAGCGTACCCTCTCTCGCTCTTGCTCTTCTCCCCTTTTCTCACTCACTCACTCACACACACACACACACACACACACACACACACACACACACACACACACACACTGCTAGCCCCCTCATTTGGCTGGATGTAAAACAGTGAAGTGAGCAAAAACAAGTTGTCCCCCATAGCACTTCTCCTCACTACAAGCAGAGCCCTTGAAGTCTGCTGTAGCCCCTAATAAATGAAGAAAAATCTCCTACAGCTCTCTAATTACACTTACTCTCCCATTGTTAATCTCCATGACTCGGTTCCATCTTTTTGTTGTTGTTGCTCTCGACCAAAATGAAGATGCATTCCCAAAATGGATGGATGGTGTGTGTTTGCTCTGTGCAGGAGCCAAGCTTCAGATAGGATCTCACTAACAATCACTCCCATCATGCCTTACACACTGATTACACTAAAGACAGGGATGTGGTTAGACTGGCACGCGCAGGTGAAAAACCTTACTGTGTGTGCCAGGTTTACGTCACTGAAGACACACACACACACACACACACACACGTATTTTGGGAATGCATCTTAATTTTGGTTACGGCAGCACAGGGCCCTATTGTAAAAATGGTGCATCGCAAACAGTTGCAACAAGTGAGACCCAATTCACCCCGTTTACATATGTCTTGGAGACTATACAGTCCACCCCTAGCTGGTTTGTTTATATGAAACTGGAAATAAGCAGTGCTTAACAGGAAGTGTTACTGGGCAGGAGCAGGATAGAGACCATGGCCTACCGTGAGGAGAAGCACAGGCTTCTTTAATGACCCTCAAATTACTACTTTCCCCTCTGAACCTGTCATTGTGTGTGTGTTTGTGTTTTCACACAAGCTCTGGCTATGATCTCTCGCTCTACCTCTTTCGCCCTCCCCCCTCCCTCCCAGTTCTCTAAGTAGCGTCTGTGTAATGTGAGTCTGTGGCACCATGGTGATGGTCTGAATAATGTGTCATTTTAAATCCCTGGTCTGGAGTGATATAACTCTCTGCAGTGTGATGTGCACAAGTCACGCAATGCTGAGGTCGACTCTGCTCCGCTCCTCTACTTTCCTGGTCCACTCCTGTGGTCCTCACCCCAGTGCTTCACTTAGACATGCATATTCTCATATTTGATTAATTACACACAGACTGGTGGGTGCTGGTATTTTAAAAGGGATTGGAGGAGGGGGAATATGGGGGTAGAATAATAATAATAATATAATAATAATAATAGAATGAATGGTTTGGCATGGGTATAGGGCAGTGTTAATTATTGAACTCTTTTTTTAGATTTAGTCTTAGTCATTTTGACTAAAACATTGTTAAGTCTTCATTTGTATTAGGATTTAGTCTAGTTACAGTGCCTTGCGAAAGTATTCGCCCCCCTTGAACTTTGCGACCTTTTGCCACATTTCAGGCTTCAAACATAAAGATATAAAACTGTATTTTTTTTGTGAAAAATCAACAAGTGGGACACAATCATGAAGTGGAATGACATTTATTGGATATTTCAAACTTTTTTAACAAATCAAAAACTGAAAAATTGGGCGTGCAAAATTATTCAGCCCCCTTAAGTTAATACTTTGTAGCGCCACCTTTTGCTGCGATTACTGCTGTAAGTCGCTTGGGGTATGTCTTTATCAGTTTTGCACATCGGGAGACTGAAATTTTTTCCCATTCCTCCTTGCAAAACAGCTCGAGCTCAGTGAGGTTGGATGGAGAGCATTTGTGAACAGCAGTTTTCAGTTCTTTCCACAGATTCTCGATTGGATTCAGGTCTGGACTTTGACTTGGCCATTCTAACACCTGGATATGTTTATTTTTGAACCATTCCATTGTAGATTTTGCTTTATGTTTTGGATCATTGTCTTCTTGGAAGACAAATCTCCGTCCCAGTCTCAGGTCTTTTGCAGACTCCATCAGGTTTTCTTCCAGAATGGTCCTGTATTTGGCTCCATCCATCGTCCCATCAATTTTAACCATCTTCCCTGTCCCTGCTGAAGAAAAGCAGGCCCAAACCATGATGTTGCCACCACCATGTTTGACAGTGGGGATGGTGTGTTCAGGGTGATGAGCTGTGTTGCTTTTACGCCAAACATAATGTTTTGCATTGTTGCCAAAAAGTTCAATTTTGGTTTCATCTGACCAGAGCACCTTCTTCCACATGTTTGGTGTGTCTCCCAGGTGGCTTGTGGCAAACTTTAAACAACACTTTTTATGGATAACTTTAAGAAATGGCTTTCTTCTTGCCACTCTTCCATAAAGGCCAGATTTGTGCAATATACAACTGATTATTGTCCTATGGACAGAGTCTCCCACCTCAGCTGTAGATCTCTGCAGTTCATCCAGAGTGATCATGGGCCTCTTGGCTGCATCTCTGATCAGTCTTCTCCTTGTATGAGCTGAAAGTTTAGAGGGACGGCCAGGTCTTGGTAGATTTGCAGTGGTCTGATACTCCTTCCATTTCAATATTATCGCTTGCACAGTGCTCCTTGGGATGTTTAAAGCTTGGGAAATCTTTTGTATCCAAATCCGGCTTTAAACTTCTTCACAACAGTATCTCGGACCTGCCTGGTGTGTTCCTTGTTCTTCATGATGCTCTCTGCGCTTTTAACGGACCTCTGAGACTATCACAGTGCAGGTGCATTTATACGGAGACTTGATTACACACAGGTGGATTGTATTTATCATCATTAGTCATTTAGGTCAACATTGGATCATTCAGAGATCCTCACTGAACTTCTGGAGAGAGTTTGCTGCACTGAAAGTAAAGGGGCTGAATAATTTTGCACGCCCAATTTTTCAGTTTTTGATTTGTTAGTTTGTTAGTTTGAAATATCCAATAAATGTTGTTCCACTTCATGATTGTGTCCCACTTGTTGTTGATTCTTCACAAAAAAATAGTTTTATATCGTTATGTTTGAAGCCTGAAATGTGGCAAAAGGTCACAAAGTTCAAGGGGGCCGAATACTTTCGCAAGGCACTGTTTTGTCAAAATGACAAAACTGTCAGCCATTTTAGTCAACTAAATGCCCTTACATTTTAGTCACATCACTATTTTTTGATTTTGTAATTTTTACCCCTTTTTCTCCCCAAATTGTGTGATAACGATCTTGTCTCATCTATGCAACTCCCCAACAGCTTCACGAGAGGCTCCAAAACATGACCCGGAAGCCAGCTGCACCAATGTGTCGGATGAAAAAACGTTCTACTGACGACCAAAGTCGGCCTGCTGGCACGATGAGCCAAGTAAAGCCCCCGGGCCAAACCCGGACGACGCTGGGCCAATTGTGCACCAGCCTATGGGACTCCTGGTCACAGACAGTTTTGACACAGTCTGGGATCAATTCAAATCAAACTTTATTTGTCACATGCACCGAATACAACAGGTTGTAGACCTTACCGTGAAATGCTTACTTACAAGTCCTTAACCAACAATGCAGTTCAAGAAAGAGTTAAGAAAATATTGACCAAATAAACTAAAGTAAAAAGTAACTATAACTAGGCTATATACAGGGGGTACCGGTACTGAGTCGATGTGCAGGGGTACAGGTTAGTTGAGGTCATTTGTACATGTAGGTTGGGGTATATTGACTACGCATAGATAATAAACAGCGAGTAGCAGCAGTATAAAAACAAATGGGGGTTGTCAATGTAAATAGTCCGGGTGGCCATTTGATTAATTGTTCATCAGTCTTATGGCTGCTGTTAAGGAGACTTTTGGTCCTAGACTTGGCTCTCCGGTACCGCTTGCCGTGCGGTAGCAGAGAGAACAGTCTATGACTTGGTTGTCTGGAGTCCTGAGTTTTTTGGGCCTTCCTCTGACACTGCCTAGTAAATAGGTCCTGGATGCTAGGAAGCTTGGCCCCAGTGATGTACTGGGCCGTACGCACTACCCTCTGAAGTGCCTTACGGTCGGACCCCAGGCTGTAGTGATGCCACAACACTGTGATGCAGTCACTCGTTAAGGCCCATTACATCACATTTTGTATTGCCTCATTAACCTATGGTAAACAGAAATCACTGACTTCCATGTGCACGTGTCCTACCAGCATATTTTTCTGCCTAACATCCTATCGCATGTTTGTCCTCCTAACAGACAAATTGGCATTACTCTGCAGCAGATTAAAAAACACACCCCTTGACATACTGTAGCTATACTGTAATCCAGTGGTGATTTTAGCATGTATATCTTGGTGGGGCAAAAAAAATGCAAGTGGAATAAATGCCAGCAAAGCCACTACACAACACTAAACAATACATTTAATTGCACTATAACGGTGACAAACAATGCCCACAAACTGTTAGGGCCTACATAAAGCTGCCCCAACACCTTAACACTGCTACACCTGGCTATCAGCGGAGCCTTGTCTGGCAGCGAAACAGTTCATTCAGCCTCATTTACTGCCTTGTAAAAAAACAGCTGATATGCTTGACTTGCTTAAACAAATGTGGTTTCTAATGACAATTGAGATGTACAAACTACAGCATAAGGGGACGACAAGCGGATAAGAGGCAATCTGTAATTTCGATTTAAGACAATGAGCAAGTTAGGACAGACTTAACGTTAGTCAATATAACTATTATAACCAAATCATGCTTCATTGACAGCATGTCCAATGTTGAATGTTTATCAATTTACATTTGGAAAAGAGCCCCTTAATCCCAGATTTGGGACCACACAGCCACGGTCACTGATTCCTTCCAAACCACTCGATGAATTTGAGATTTGCAACTTGTGTAATGATGGTGGCAGCATCAAGCAGTGGGGATGTTTTTCAGTAGCAGGGACTGGGAGACTAGTCAAGATGAACAGAGCAAAGTACAGAGAGATCCTTGATGAATACCTGCTCCAGAGCTTTTAGGACCTCGGGCTAGGGCGAAGGTTCACCTTCCATCAGGACAACGACCATAAGCACATAGCCAAGACAACACAGGAGTGTCTTCGGGACAAGTCTAATGTCCTTGAGTGGCCAAACCAGAGGCCGATCGAACATCTCTGGAGAGACCTGAAAATAGCTGTGCAGCGACGCTCCCCATCCAACCTGACAGAGCTTGAGAGGATATGCAGACAAGAATTGGAGAAACTCCCCAAATACAGCTTGTAGCGTCATACCCAAGAAGACTTGAGGCTGCCAAAGGTGCTTCATCACAGTCTACCTGCCCACAGTCTACCTGCCCTCCAGGACACCTACAGCACCCGATGTCACAGGAAGGCCAAAAAGATCATCAAGGACAACAACCACCTGAGCCACTGCCTGTTCACTCCACTATCATCCAGAAGGCGAGGTCAGTACAGGTGCATCAAAGCTGGGACCCAAGAGACTGAACAACAGCTTCTATCTCAAGGCCATCAGACTGTTCAACAGCCAATCACTAACACAGAGAGGCTGCTGTCAACATACAGACTCAAATCTCTGGCCACTTTAAAAAATGTATTTAATAAAGGTATCACTAGTCACTTTAAAAAATGCCACTTTAATAATGTTTACATATCCTACATTACTCATCTCACATGTATACCGTAATTTCCGGACTATGAGCCGCTACTTTATTCCCACGCTTTGAACCTCGCGGTTTATACAATGACGCAGCTAATTTATGGATTTTTCCCGCTTTCACAAGATTCATGCCGCCAAAAAACTGAGCACCGTCACATAATGTGACGTAAATCGAGCGCACTCAAACTTCCCATCATTCTGATTACGGTAGTAATTTTGTCACCCTCATCATGGCAAAGACACAGAGAAATGCAGATGATGCAGCTTTCAAGTTGAAGGCGATCGATCTGGCTGTTGGAAAAGGAAATAGAGCTGCTGCACGGCAGCTTGGCCTTAATGAGTCGATGATAAGACGTTGGAAAGCAGCGTGAGGAACTGACTCAGTGCAAAAAGACAACAAAAGTTTTCAGAGGGAAGAAATGGCCCAAAGTATTTGCAGCCACTCGACATCAGTGTAAATCGTGCATTTAAGGTGGCGCTCCTTGTTCAGTGGGAGGCTTGGATGACAAGTGGGGAGAAATCCTTCACTAAAACAGACCGCATGCGAAGAGCAACTTATGGTCAAGTCTGCCAGTGGGTCCTGACAGCGTGGAGCATTGTCAAAAAATCCACCATCATCAACGGGTTTCGAAAGGCTGGACTGCTGCATGCTGAAGGGGCAGCATGAGCTCAGCGGGGTATTTGCCTCCGGATGAAAGTAACGAGAGCGACAATTGAAAACGATCCAACATCGGATTAAGCAAATCTGAGGCTATTCAACTCCGACACCGAAGGAGATGGCTTCAGTGGTTTCAGTGCACAGGAGGAGGAAGATAGTGACCAATGACTTTCTTGGTAGGCCACTGTTTAATTTTTGTTTCAAGCTGTGTTTTGTTTAAAGGCTGTGTAAAGTTCATTTGTTTCAATGTACCGGTAGGTACCTGCGGCTTATAGACATGTGCGGCTTATTTAAGTACAAAATACATATTTCTTAATAATTCAGTAGGTGCGGTTTATATTCAGGTGCGCTTAATAGTCCAGCAATTACTGTATACTGTATGCTATACCATCTACCGCACGGCCATCGCTCATTCATATATTTATATGTACATATTCTTATTCGTCCCTTTACATTTGTGAGTATAAGGTAGTTGTTGTGAATTTGTTAGATTACTTGTTAGATATTACTGCATGGTCGGAACTAGAAGCACAAGCATTTCGCCACACTCTCATTAACATCTGCTAACCATGTGTATGTGACCAATAAAATTTGATTTGATTTTGAACCAAGTACCGAGTAAAGGGTCTGAATAATTATGTAAATATGATGTTTTTTTAATATTTTTTTTAATAGATTTGCAACAATGTCTTAACCTGTTTTTGCTTTGTCATTATTGGGTATTGTGTGTAGATTGATGAATAAGGCTGTAACGTAACAAAATTTGGAAAGAGTCAAGGAGTCTGAATACTTTCTGAATGCACTGTATTTTGGGATGATGTGCTATACATTTACATTTAAGTCATTTAGCAGACGCTCTTATCCAGAGCGACTGCTTTCAGATGTCTCTTGAGGTAGGTAATATTTTTCCCCGTCATATTGTGGGTACAAACACTGTCATCTCCTGTGGAAACGTTGCATTCAGTCTTGTTTGAATTGACACTTTAGGTAAAGTGTCCCTTTTTTTGAACCTGGAGCTGTACCGTGGTGTAGTCGTGGTATGCCTTATTTGCATCAATGATTTGTTGGCGCCAGATTGGAGAATGGTTGCCGGGAAGAGCGGTGAGTTGTGAATGACCTGGGCATGGAATTCATTTTCCACCAATACCAACATTGCAATGGGAAAGCCTTACAATTCTGCTAATGTCATGTATGCTTTTGATTGGACCAAACGAATTACACTGAAAATCTCTCAAAAAATCTTGTCTAGTCCACTTACTAGTCAGACTTTAGTCACAGAGATCATTTTGTCTGGTCTCATTTCCATCAACCAAAAGTTTTTTTTTTCCTGGGTCTATTTAGTCAGTTATCATCTCATGAATTGCCAAATAAAAATAGTTGTTTGATTAATATTTTTGTAACTTTTTTTTGTTGGCGAACTTAACACTAGTATAGGGTGGGCTTAATATCTGGAGTTTAACCCAAGAGTGGCACTTACTGCGTGGGCCCCAAATAGCCTCCTGGTACACACACACAGACACATACTCACACGCCGACGTTCCAGCAATCCCTAGTCCTTGAGTGAATTTAAGTTACCATTTTCAAATTTTTCTTGCCACTATGAGTCTAGGTTTTAAAATGTTTATTTGTTTTCTTCCGAGCCTGTCTCTACGATGTACACCACTCCACCTAGCTGCCATTACCCAGCCAAGGGAGAGAAAGGGAAGGGAGAGAAAGGGAAGGGAGAGAGTGTGAGGGGAAAAATATACTTTAATGACAGGATACATGGCTTTGCTGCCGTCTAATCACAGAAAATAATTGCTTTGTCTCACTTCCACCCTCCTCTCTCTCTCTGACAGCAGCATTGGGTTACAATGCTGTGTGTGGTCTGATGAGGGCATTGTTAGAGTAGTTACAATCTTGTCTCATCGCTACAACTCCCATACGGGCTCGGGAGAGACGAAGGTCGAAAGCCATGCCGTCCTCCGAAACACAACCCAAACCAAAGCGCGCATCCAACCCGGAAGCCAGCCGCACCGATGTGTCGGAGGAAACACCGTGTACCTGGCGACCTGGTTAGCGTGCACTGCGCCCGGCCTGCCACAGGAGTCGCTGGTGCACGATGAGACAAGGATATCCTTACCGGACAAACTCTCCCTAACCCGGACGACGCTAGGCCAATTGTGCCGCAGTGGTCTTGTGCACTGCTGCGCCACAGTGTGTGTGTGCATTGCTTATGGGGGCATGAAATTGCTCCAGAGCCCCAAGTCACATTGGACGTTGTTCTACCCAGACACGGAGCCTGTTAGGCCAGCTTGTCCACTGTCCCGGTAATACCAAGGCTTCTCTAATGGACTCAGATGGGACCAGCTCGGTCGGTCGGTCGTGATGTGTTTTTTTTTTTACCATGATACAGACTCTGGGTTCGCGCCCGGCCGCGACCGGGAGGCCATTTGTTTGTTTGTTAAATGCTTTGTGGACTCCACTGGACAGATGTTGCTCTGTGATGAAACAAAGGTGTGTTAGAATTTTTTCTGCCATTGTGTCTTCTTATTGTCTCGGCCATAGGCATATATATCACGGTGGCAAGGCATATGAACTAACAGGTTACAAAGAAATTATTACAACACACAGGTTATAACTTGGCTTTTTTTCCCTAGCTTGGCTTCCCCAATGATTCTACCCACGCACCGCTACTGCATAAACCATGCTGTGGGCAGGTCTAAAACACTCGCACGTTGACGTCGTTAACCATTTGTTTAAACTTTGTTCAGTCATGTTACCTCATTGGCTAGCGAGCTAACAACCTGGTAACTTTACCAGTATATTTAAACATTTGGGGGCACAGAAATAAAGGAAAAAGGGATAGCTTCTTCAGGAAATCAATGATCATAGAAGTGAATGAATGACAGGTATCTTGCATGTCTTCATCACAAACCTGATGTTTTTAAAGAGACAGTTTCTAGGGCACAACATGTGCTTCAAAAGTAGGTATAATTTGTATAGGCCCAATATAAGCTGTATCTCAATAAAGTAAAACAATTATTTCTGGGTCTCCTAAATTTCATGTGGTGCTCTTAACTTTTTGAAGTTGAGAGTGCCAGTGCTACCAATGGAGCAGTAGCGCACACACACACAGAGGGGTGTGTGTGTGCATTGCTTATGGGGGCATGAAATTGCTCCAGAGCCCCAAGTCACATTGGACGTTGTTCTACCCAGACACGGAGCCTGTTAGGCCAGCTTGTCCACTGTCCCGGTAATACCAAGGCTTCTCTAATGGACTCAGATGGGACCAGCTCTATCGGTCGGTCGGTCGGTCGGTCGTGATGTGTTTTTTTTAATTTTTTACCATGATACAGAAGCTGGTACTTGCAAAGTGGCACTTCTACGGTATTGGCAATACAGTGTCATAGTGTATTGTTGTTAGTCCTGATGGAGAGCTCTTACTGCAACAGTGTAGTCTCTTTTTAAATATGGGTTAGTGGGGCGTTTGCTCTCTCCCTCCCTCCCTCACTTTCTCCCCTTCCTTGTGTTTGTTTTTCTCACCCTTTTCTTATGACTTTTGTGCCTTTTTTGTAGCCGAGGCAGAAAGACCTCTCCTATTCGAATAGCAGCACACGCGCTTCATCAACAAACTGTTGGTCCTGTTCGTCACTCTCTATCATTGTGATGGTTCTCTTTATTTATCTGAAATCTCATTCAGCTTCAATTACAGGATGCCTCTGCTTAAAGGGAGGTTGGTTTTAGTGGTATTACAGGATGCCTCTGCTTAAAGGGAGGTTGGTTTTAGTGTTATTACAGGATGCCTCTGCTTAAAGGGAGGTTGGTTTTAGTGGTATTACAGGATGCCTCTGCTTAAAGGGAGGTTGGTTTTAGTGTTATTACAGGATGCCTCTGCTTAAAGGGAGGTTGGTTTTAGTGGTATTACAGGATGCCTCTGCTTAAAGGGAGGTTGGTTTTAGTGGTATTACAGGATGCCTCTGCTTAAAGGGAGGTTGGTTTTAGTGTTATTACAGGATGCCTCTGCTTAAAGGGAGGTTGGTTTTAGTGGTATTACAGGATGCCTCTGCTTAAAGGGAGGTTGGTTTTAGTGTTATTTGTGGTTTTAGTAAATAACAATGAAATATTTTGTTTGGGAAAGAGATGGAGAGAATGTAAGAGAGAAACATTTGTACAATGGCAGAAAGAGGGATGGCATGGCAAAGGAAAAAAAGAGGGAATAGCCTAGACAAAGAGAGACAAACTGAATGAAGTGATGTTATTAGGTGATAGCGCCACCTCTGATGGGCCCCAGTGTGACTTTTGAGTACCGTCCGTACCCGTCTGTCTTGTGGTGGTTTCACAACATTCAGGAGTTTGTGTGGGTACTGTGTAGAGAGTGTGCCATGCCATCCAGAGACAAGCCAGCATGCTGTTTGATGTGTGCTCTATGCTGACTGATCTGGGTACAGTGTCTGTCTGCAATTCTCTCTCGCTCTCTGTCTCTCTGTCTCTGTGTGTGTACAGTGAGACGAGTCAGAAGTTTCTGTTGTCAGTCTCAGCTTACTTTGAACACCAAACACAGACAGCCTTGTCATGTAACAAGCTGGATGAAAACAGTCTGCACGCACACGCCATAACATGTTTACTGTACCCATGGACTGTACACAGATATACACAAACACTCATACGCACACTCAGTAAGGTCTAGGAATAGATGCGGAGAAACCAATGTATGGTATGTGTTCGGATTGGAACCTACCAAACCACTTTGTCATCATACTGTACATGAACCCATGTTAACTAACTGTTTTTAATGAGAGCCCAAACTATTCTTGGCTCATTCTTTTAATAGTTGATATTTTTGGGGTGTCTTAATGATCTTCAAGGCACATGTTAAAGCTCTAAGACCCAGGGAGGTCAGGACACAGACTGTGCTAGGCCAGAAAAGGCTAGACTTAGCTTAGTCTGTGGGCAGGGAAAGGAACAGGGACAGATATAGGGTGGTAATCCAGTCTTTAGCATTAGCTCGAATTAGCCCTCATCTGTCTGTCTGCAGCATCTCACTAGTGTCGTAGGAGAGAGAGGGAAAGAGAGAGGAATATCCGTTTATATTTGTCTGTCTGGGCCACATTGAGCTTCCCAGGTCTCTTTTTTCCCCTCTGTCTACCGCTCTCTCTCCTTCCCCTCACTCTTTCTTTTTCCTGCCTCTTTCATCTGTAGAGCTCTCCTTCGCACTCTCTTACTCTTTCTCTGTGTGTGATTACTGAAAACCATACAGACTCCGGAGACAGTGAGAGCTCCGTGGAGAACGGCCCACGCAATTGGCTGGCTGGCACTCTCTCCCCGCCCATGATTGGCCGGAGGCTTTAGCGTAAGACTCAATCAGCTGGGTGGAAACGTATGTAGGTCAGTGTGTAGCTATGTAAGCTCTGCTTCTCTCTCGTTCCCTCTCTCTCCCCTTCCTCCATTCCTCTGCACGGCTCTGTGAACTGGCCTGTTGTTTTAATTGGCTGCGTTCCAGCTTTGTCGTTTTTTAAACTGAGGTAAGAGAGACTGAGGCAAAAGGGGGAAAGAAGAAGGGGGTTAAGAGAGGAAGGAGGAGGAGAGTGAAGTAAAGGGAAGGAGGGGGAGGGGAATGACACTGTGCTGTGCCCTGCTGCACTGCTGGGTGCAATAGTACAGTGTGTCAGTCAGTCTGTCACACACACAGCAATCTGAACATCACTGGAGAAAACTATAGACTGTTTAACACTATAGGAACTGCAGTGGACGTTCTCTGTCTGTCAGAGTGGGAGAGAGGTAGAGGAGAAGGGCAGCCCTTGAAAGAGGAAAGCAGAGGGGCATAGAATGAGATGCCTTTGAGAATGGAGAGAGCAGAAGAAGAGCGAGGGCGAGCAGCTTGTTATTTTTCCTTAAACTCTACATCCTACAGACTTTTGGACTCCTATCCTATTCTAACCACCTCTCCCCGGCTTTGTATTCATCTTACCTGATGAAATTGCTGTACAATATGATCTTGTTGCCATGTGATGTACAGCCGTGGCCAAAAGGTTTGAGAATGCCACCAATATTAATTTTCACAGTCTGCTGCCTCAGTTTGTATGATGGCAATTTGCATATACTCCAGAATGTTATGAAGAGTGATCAGTTGAATTGCAATTAATTGCAACGTTCCTCTTTGCCATGTAAATGAACTGAATCCCCAGAAAACATTTTCACTGCATTTCAGCCCTGCCACAAAAGGACCAGCTGACATCATGTCAGTGATTCTCTCATAAACACAGGTGTGAGTGTTGATGAGGACAAGGCTGGAGATCACTCTGTCATGCTGATTGAGTTCGAATAACAGACTGGAAGCTTCAAAAGGAGGGTGGTGCTTGGAATCATTGTTCTTCCTCTGTCAATCATGGTTACCTGCAAGGAAACACATGCTGTTATCATTGCTTTGCACAAAAAGGGCTTGACTGGCAAGGATATTGCAGCCAATAAGATTTCACCTAAATCAATCATTAATCGGATCTTTAAGAACTTCAAGGAGAGCGGTTCAATTGTTGTGAAGAAGGCTTCAAGGCGCCCAGGAAAGTCCAGCAAGCGCCAGGACCGTCTCCTAAAGTTTATTCAGCTGCGGGATCGGGGCACCACCAGTACAGAGCTTGCTCAGGAATGGCAGCAGGCAAGTGTGAGTGCATCTGCACACACAGTGAGGTGAAGACTTTTGAAGGATGGCCTGGTGTCAAGAAGGGCAGCAAAGAAGCCACTTCTCTCCAGGAAAAACATCAGGGACAGACTGATATTCTGAAAAGGTACAGGGACTCAGCATTGGACTGCTGAGGACTGGGGTAAAGTTATTTTCTCTGATGAATCCCCTTTCTGAAAATTTTGGGGCATCCGGAAAAAAGCTTGCCCGGGGAAGACGAGGTGAGCGCTACCATCAGTCCTGTGTCAATGCCAACAGTAAAGCATCCTGAGACCATTCATGTGTGGGAATACTTCTCATCCAAGGGAGTGGGCTCACTCACAATTTTGCCTAAGAACACAGCCATGAATAATGAATGTTACCAACACATCCTCAGAGAGAAACTTCTCCCAACCATCCAGGAACAGTTTGGTGATGAACAATGCCTTTTCCAGCATGATGGAGGACCTTGCCATTTGGCAAAAGTGATAACTAAGTGGCTTGGGGAACAAAACATCGATATTTTGGGTCCATTGTAATGGCTGCTCAGTGAAACGACCTGTCCTGATTTGTCATAGACGCTTGCTAAAAAAAATAATGAGCAAGCCTTCCTTCATGACCTGGCCTCTGTAAATTGGTATAGAATCAGCTCTGTCGAAGATGCTTGGACATAATTTTTTTTTATTTTCAGTGGTATTGTTAAACACGCCCCCATCAAGAAAATGAGAATTAAAAACAGGTTTAGCCCCTGGTTTGACCGTGATCTTGCAGAGTTACTCCACCTCAAGAATTGCATTTGGCAAAAGGCTCAGCACACACACTCAGGCTGACTGGCCCTCGTTCAGGCAATTGAGAAATAAGTGCACTCCGGCTATCCGGAAGGCCAAAGTGAGTTACTTTAAGGATCAGTTCTCTCTCTGTGGGTCTAATCCCAAGAACTTCTGGAAATGGTTAAAGACCTGGAGAATAAACCCTCCTCCTCACAGCTACCCATGTCCCTTAATGTTGATGATGTGTTTGTTACTGACAAGAAGCACCTGGCTGAGCTCTTTAATCACCACTGCCTTAAGTCAGGATTCCTATTTGACTCAGCCATGCCTCCTTGCCCTTCCAACATTTCCTCATCTCCCACCCCTTCTAATGTGACTATCCCTGATGCTTCTCCCTCTCTTTCCCCTGCCCAGCTACAAATTTCTCCCTGCAGGCAGTCACTGAGTCCGAGGTGCTAAAGGAGCTCCATAAACTGGGTCAGATGGTTTAGACCCTTTCTTCTTTATGGTTGCTGCCCCTATCATCGCTAAGCCTATCTCTGACCTTTTTAACCTCTCTCTCCTTTCTGGGGAGGTTCCCATTGCTTGGAAGGCAGCCACGGTTCGTCCTTTATTTAAGATCAATCTGATCAAACTGTTATAGGCCTATTTCTATTTTGCCCTGTTTATCAAGTGTTGGAAAAATCAACTGACTGGCTTTCGTGATCTCTATAGTATTCTCTCGCGTATGCAATCTGGTTTCCGCTCAGGTTATGGATGTGTCACTGCAACCTTAAAGGTCCTCAATGATGCCCTTGATTCTAAGCAATGTTGTGCTGCTATTTTTATTGACTTGGCCAAAGCTTTTGATACTGTAGACCATCCCATTATTGTGAGCCAGCTAAGGAGTATCGGTGTCTCTGAGGGTTCTTTGGCCTTGTTTGCTAACTACCTCTTTCGAAGAGTGCAGTGTATAAAGTCCGAAAATCTGCTGTCTCAGCCACTGCTTGTCACCAAGGGCGTACCCCAAGGCTCGATCCTAGGCCCCATGCTCTTGTCAAATTACATCAACATCATAGCTCAGGCAGTCGTGGTCCTTCTGTAGCTCAGTTGGTAGAGCATGGCGCTTGTAACGCCAGGGTAGTGGGTTCGATCCCCGGGACCACCCATACGTAGAATGTATGCACACATGACTGTAAGTCGCTTTGGATAAAAGCGTCTGCTAAATGGCATATATTATTATATTATTATTAGTAGGAAGCTCTCTCATCCATTTATATGCAGATGATACAGTCTTATTCTCAGCTGGCCCCTCCCTGAATGTTGTGTTAAATGCTCTACAACAAAGCGTTCTTAGTGTCCACCAAGCTTTCCCTACCCATAACCTTGTACTGAATACCTCCAAAACAAAGGTCATGTGGTTTGGTAAGAAGAATGCCGCCCCCCCAACAGGTGTGATTACTACGTCTGAGGGTTTAGAGCTTTAGAGGGTTTAGAGCTTGAGGTAGTCACCTCATACAAGTACTAGGCTACGTGGTTAGAGCGTTGGACTAGTAACCGGAAGGTTGCGAGTTCAAACCCCCGAGCTGACAAGGTACAAATCTGTCGTTCTGCCCCTGAACAGGCAGTTAAACCCACTGTTCCCAGGCCGTCATTGAAAATAAGAATATGTTCTTAACTGACTTGCCTGGTTAAATAAAGGTAAAATTAAAAAATAAATACAAGTACCTCTTTCACCTCAGCTGCCAATCTAACCCTGATTCAGATGACCATCCTACCCATGATAGATTATGGAGACATAATTTATAGATCAGCAGGTAAGGGTGCTCTCGAGCGGCTAGATGTTCTTTACCATTCGGCCATCAGATTTACCACCAATGCTTCTTATAGGACACATCACTGCACTCTATACTCCTCAGTAAACTGGTCATCTCTGTATACCCGTCGCAAGATGCACTGGTTGATGCTTATTTATAAAACCCTCTTAGGCCTCACTTCCCCCCCCTATCTGAGATATCTACTGCAGCCCTCATCCTCCACATACAACACCCATTCTGCCAGTCACATTTTGTTAAAGATTCCAAAATACACACATCCCTGGGTCACTCCTTTTTTCAGTTTGCTGCAGCTTGCGACTGGAACGAACTGTAACAAACACTCAAACTGGACAGTTTTATCTCAAATATCTTCATACAAAACTTAATCATGTACACTCTTACTGACAGTTGTGTGTGACTGCTTTGTGTGATGTATTGTTGTCTCTACCTTTGTGCTCTTGTCTGTGCCCAATAATCTTTCTACCATGTTTTGTGTTGCTACCATGTTGTTTTGTTGTGTTGCTACCATGCTGTGTTGTCATGTGTTGCTGCCTTTATGTAGTGTTGTCTCTCTTGTTGTGATGTGTGTTTTGTCCTATATTTTTTATTTTTAATCCCAGTCTCCCCTGCAGGAGGCCTTTTGCCCTTTGGTAGGCTGTCATTGTAAATGTAAAAAAAATCTTAACTGACTTGCCTAGTTAAATAAAGGTTAAATAAAATAAAATAAAAACATCAATTCTCCCACATTCTGTACACGGGGATCTCTTTTGCCTCCTCCAATCAGCAACATCCAGATGGCCTTCATGGCGTTTTTACTCCCTGCCCCCCTTATGGGACAGTCTTGTGAAGTGCCTGAGAAGGAGTTGGTAGACTGACTGTTCATGGCTGCTGCCTGCTGTACTTCTAAGCTTTGGGAGCTGAATTATTCACACTAACCCAAATTCTCCTTGCTACCTCTACTCCTTCTACCACAGACACACACACACACACACACACACTTGCCCTACTCAGCTCCGGTCCCTAGGCAGTACCCATGGTAGTCAAAAAAAAAAAAGACCCTCATTTAGCCTCGTACATTACACTCACTTCATATAAATGCCTCCCCCTTCCCAATGTAGTACAGTACATTCCTGCCTGTCTGAGTCGTTCGCACTAACACACACACACGCGTGCGTGTGCACACACACACACACACACACACACACACACACACACACACACACACAGAGACAGACCCCTCCCCCAGTGTGGCTGGCATTGTATTTTTCAGTAGGCTGGCAGGCACACACACACTTAGCGCCGGGTAACTTTATCCTGACTTTACACACTCAGTTTATTAGTCAGCCAGAGAGTGACCCAGTTTACTGTAAAATGCAACCGGGCCAGACGGCAACCTTTTACTCTGAGGCTCTATCTAACTGTAGGAAAACAAAGCAAAAGAGAGAACCCAGTCTGGACAACCAAAAGTTTACTCAGGGGTTACCATTTTACTCAGGGGTTACCATTCCAGCAACAAAGTCTATGTTGAAAGGGAAAGGGGGATACCTAGTCAGTTGTACAACTGAATCCATTCAACTGAAATGCGTCTTCTGCATTTAACCCAACCCCTCTGAATCAGAGGTGCGGGGGGATGCCTGCTCATCGCCCTGCTCAGGGGCAGATTTTTACCTTGTCAGATCAGGGATTCGATCCAGCAACCTTTCGGTTACTGGCCCATGCTCCTACCTATCAGAAGCTGTTGTCTGTAAAGCCTTCTCTCAGTCAAAGCTTGTCGGTGCTTTCTTTCTCTGTTTTTACACTCTTTCTTTTCAGTCTCCGGTTTACGAGGCCTTCGCACACACCTCTTTGAGACTCACTGAGCCTCAAAGCTTTTCAGAGTCACCTCTGTGTGTGTGTGTGTGTGTGTGTGTGTGTGTGTGTGTGTGTGTGTGTACAGGCAATGAGAATAATAGGGCTCAAACTTAATCATTATGGATTTCTCTACTCCTTTATCCATCCCTTTCTCTCTCACTGTAGACTATTGTCCTTACCTTCTCTTAACTCACTCTGCCTTTCTCTCTCTCTCTGTGTGTGTGTGTGTGAGGGCCAATTTTTTTAAATAAATAA
This sequence comes from Oncorhynchus keta, assembly GCF_023373465.1. Taxonomy (NCBI): domain Eukaryota; kingdom Metazoa; phylum Chordata; class Actinopteri; order Salmoniformes; family Salmonidae; genus Oncorhynchus; species Oncorhynchus keta. Next base: position 44,923,769 of record NC_068439.1, read on the forward strand.
ATAATAAAATAAATAAATTAAATAAAACTTGCACACCCTTAATACCTCTGCCTGCCCTGTTTGCTATGGACGATGGATGCAGATTGGAGTAGAGGAAAGGAGGGGTAGTAAGGGAAGCTGCTAGTGGCAGTGTGATCCATACAGTCTATTAATAGAGTGCCAATATAAAGACAAAGTGCTGTGTATGGGGAAAAGAGCTCTTACTGGAGGGAGGGCAGCATTGTGTGTGGGCCTGCCTATGTGTGTGTGGGCCTGTGTGTTCAGGAACGCATGTGTAGCCATATGTGGTGTATGTATGTGCCGGGGTTTCATAATAACCATGAACAGTAAGTAGTGTGTGTGTGTGTGTGTGTGTGTGTGTGTGTGTGTCTGCATCTGCATGTGTGTTTTGTCTTGTATGACGCAGAGTGTCACTAAGCTGTGAGTGCCTGAGAGAGCAAGGACTAAGAGAGGGATGGAGGAGAGGGCCTCCCGTGTCCCTGGCTAAGCTTCTCAATCCTGGGGAACAGAGAGACAGAATAACCCCTCATTTAGCCCTTCTACCAAGGGGTTATTAAGTTCAGTGTGTGGGTGAAGAGGGATAAATACAGTTCCCTTGGGATACACACTAACACACATGCACCCTTTCTCAAACAAACTCGCACACATCAAGTTCAAGTTTGTTTATTTGTCATATACACATGATATACATGGGAGTACATAGTGCAATGAAATAACAATAAAAGCTCAATGAATAAAAATAGGATATTTACATGTGCCGGGGGATTGTGCAATACATAGTGAAAAAATAAATAGACATTGTGCAGTAACAATAAATATGGAGTCCAGTAGCATCTGTGTGGGCTGTAGAAGTGGAGTGATTTTAAAAAGAGAGGACAGGAGAGCGGGATGGAGAGATGAAGGGAGAGACGTGCAGATATAAGCTGACTTAGCAGAGTGGAGCGACAACAGGAATACATGGCTTTCTCTGCCGTCATGTGGCAGTGATTAATAAGCTTGGCTAAGTCTCTCTCACACACACACACACACACACACACACACACAGACATATGCTCACACGCAAATGGATCCTTATAGCCTACACACATAAGCATCCACACTGTATGTAGTACAGAATACGCTGATTCGGTGAGCGAGTTCATTAGAACGTGCGTTGAAGATGACGTTCCCATAGCAACGATTAAAACATTCCCAAACCAGAAACCGTGGATTGATGGCAGCATTCGCATGAAACTGAAAGCTGCTTTTAATCAGGGCAAGGTGACCGGAAACATGATCGAATATAAACAGTGTAACTATTCCCTCCGCAAGGCAATCAAACAAGCTAAGCGTCAGTATAGAGACAAAGTAGAATCTCAATTCAACGGCTCAGACACAAGAGGTATGTGGCAGGGTCTACAGTCAATCACGGATTACAAAAAGAAAACCAACCCCGTCACGGACCAGGATGTCTTGCTCCCAGGCAGACTAAATAACTTTTTTGCCCGCTTTGAGGACAATACAGTGCCACTGACACGGCCCGCAACTAAAACATGCAGACTTTCCTTCACTGCAGCCGACGTGAGGAAAACATTTAAACGTGACAACCCTCACAAGCCTGCAGGCCCAGACGGCATCCCCAGCCGCGCCCTCAGAGCATGCGCAGACCAGCTGGCTGGGGTGTTTACGGACATATTCAATCAATCCCTATCCCAGTCTGTTGTTCCCACATGCTTCAAGAAGGCCACCATTGTTCATGTTCCCAAGAAAGCTAAGGTAACTGAGCTAAACGACTATCGTCATCATGAAGTGCTTTGAGAGACTAGTCAAGGACCATATCACCTCCACCCTACCTGACACCCTAGACCCACTCCAATTTGCTTACCGCCCAAATAGGTCCACAGACGATGCAATCTCAACCACACGCACACTGCCCTAACCCATCTGGACAAGAGGAATACCTATGTGAGAATGCTGTTCTTCGACTACAGCTCGGCATTTAACACCATAGTGCCCTCCAAGCTCGTCATCAAGCTCGAGACCCTGGGTCTCGACCCCGCCCTGTGCAACTGGGTACTGGACTTCCTGACGGGCCGCCCCCAGGTGGTGAGGGTAGGCAACAACATCTCCACCCCGCTGATCCTCAACACTGGGGCCCCACAAGGGTGCATTCTGAGCCCTCTCCTGTACTCCCTGTTCACCCACGACTGCGTGGCCATGCACGCTTCCAACTCAATCATCAAGTTTGCGGACAACACAACAGTGGTAGGCTTGATTGCCAACAACGACGAGACGGCCTACAGGGAGGAGGTGAGGGCCCTCGGAGTGTGGTGTCAGGAAAATAACCTCCCACTCAACGTCAACAAAACTAAGGAGATGATTATGGGCTTCAGGAAACAGCAGAGGGAACACCCCCCCCCTATCCACATCGATGGAACAGTAGTGGAGAGGGTAGTAAGTTTTAAGTTCCCCCGGCGTACACATCACAGACAAACTGAATTGGTCCACCCACACAAACAGCATTGTGAAGAAGGCGCAGCAGCGCCTCTTCAACCTCAGGAGGCTGAAGAAATTTGGCTTTTCACCAAAAGCACTCACAAACTTCTACAGATGCACAATCGAGAGCATCCTGGGGGGCTGTATCACCGCCTGGTACGGCAACTGCTCCGCCCACAACCGTAAGGCTCTCCAGAGGGTAGTGAGGTCTGCACAACGCATCACCGGGGGCAAACTACCTGCCCTCCAGGACACCTACACCACCCGATGTCACAGGAAGATCATCAAGGACAACACCCACCCGAGCCACTGCCTGTTCACCCCGCTATCATCCAGAAGGCGAGGTCAGTACAGGTGCATCAAAGCTGGGACCGAGAGACTGAAAAACAGCTTCTATCAGACTGTTAAACAGCCACCAACTCCAGCCACTTTAATAATTGAATTGATGGGAAATTATATAAAATAAAATATATCACTAACCACTTTAAACAATGCTGCCTAATATAATGTTTACATACCCTACATTATTCATCTCATATGTATACGTATATAGTGTACTCTATATCATCTACTGCATCTTTATATAATACATGTATCACTAGCCACTTTAACTATGCCACTTTGTTTACATACTCATCTCATATGTATATACTGCACTCAATACCATCTACTGTATCTTGCCTATGCCGCTCTGTACCATCACTCATTCATATATCTTTATGTACATATTCTTTATCCCCTTACACTTGTCTATAAGGTAGTAGTTTTGGAATTGTTAGCTAGGTTACTTGTTGGTTATTACTGCATTGTCGGAACGAGAAGCACAAGCATTTCGCTACACTCGCATTAACATCTGCTAACCATGTGTATGTGACAAATACAACTTAATTTGATTTGAAGTAGGTCATGGAGTTGTGGAACAATAGCTTTGCTTCTAAGACTGGGTCTCTTAGAGAGAAGCTTGTCCTTCATCTCCTACTGATTCAGCCACAGGAGAGAGGGGGGAGAAGAGAGGAGTTAGGACGCAGGAGAGTGAATGAATGGAACCGAGGGTGAAGGAAGTGAGTGATAGGGAGATAGGTGGGAGAGAGGAGAAAATAGGGGGGTTGGATGGAGATAAAGGGGGTGAGGAATTGGGAAAAGAATAGAGTAGCCACAGTCACCTCACCTCGCTGCACTCGGTCACAGTAGAACAGGAAATCATGTGACCCTCTCAGAAGGGTGTAGCCTAGGAACTAAGGAAAAGGCCCACTGTTGCTGGGACAGTAATGGGATATATGTGTGAGTATGCATGTACAATGCCGTGGATGTACAATGCTGTATGTGTGCGTGGGTGTTGCTGATAAAGGCTCGCTGTTGCAAAGTTTTCCCTCTCCCCTGCAGCTGCTCAGCTGGTGTGTGTGTGGGGGAGGAATGAAACTGACAGGCCTGAAAATGCTGAGCTCAGCACACATTGAGCTTTTTTACACACACACACACACTCACACTGAAACGGAGCAGAAAGTTATTGTGCAGGGGGTGAATGTAGGTCAGGGTCAGACATGTTTGAGATCAACTGAACCAGTCAGCCATCAGTGACCCTTACTGACACTTAAAGGGATTTTTTTTCCCTGGCTTTGGCAATATCTTTGTTCAACTCTTCCCTAGAGTCAGATGAACTCGTGGATACCATGTTTATGTCTCTGTGTCTAGTATGAAGAAAGCGGTAGATTTGTGAGCCAATGCTAGTCAATGCGTTAGTGAAATGACTGGAAGTCTATGGGTATCTGTTAGCAGTATCCCTTTAACATTACAGCTGTGACATTTCACATGAACAGAGTAAGCCTCAGACCAGTCAAACCTGAGTGTGCATCAAATAAACCTTCTTTCAAAGAGCGATGATGAAACTCATTCACGGAGATAATTATAATATGAGCCATTAGGTGTGGGCAAGAATGAAAACTACCAGATAACAGCACTTTTTTTAGTTATGGTAACCTCTCATATGTCTTTACCATGTTCCTGGAAAAGCTGTGCGCGTCTCTCAGTTTGTGTGTGTGTTGCTGTAGCTCGTGTACTCTGTACGTCCAGGATGTTTTTAGACTGAACCAGGCCCAGTAACAGTAGAGCGGAGCCCCAGGAGGAGAGCTAGCTAGGGGCCCCCAGACTAATCTCTACCAGATGAGCTGGTCCTCCAGCCTCCAGCACGGCTAAAGCATCAGAGGAACGCAACCCAAGCCCCTAAACACACGCACTCCCAGTCAAACGCATACACTACATGTTATGTCAAAGACTGCATCCTCCTACACACTGGAGCTACACTTACCACCAGTCAAATAGAGATTTATTCATGTTTTAAATACTGAGACAACAAAACTGAGGAGTGCTGGCCTACTGCCTCCAGTACTAGCTAACTGGAGGTTATATAGGTCATTGAACTGAACTGCACCCAACATTAGCATACCTTACTTCAGCTG